>NW_005841987.1:853917-854241 GCF_000455745.1 Alligator sinensis
GCTTCCCCACCCAGCCTTAACCCCCAACTTGCACCACCAGGCCCCCATGGCTACCTCCACAACTCCAGGCACTTAAAAAACAAACCATAAAACAACCAGAAAAAAATGGGAAAAAGAAGCTCTGCTTACCTTAGAAGCAGGGGGAGTGGGGCTCCAGGGCTTCCTGGCAGAGGCCCCCAGGCAGCACAGGACAGCAGAGGTGCAGAAGGGCCCAGGCTGGGGCTGCTGGAGTTGTCACCCTGCCCTGCCCTGCACTGTGTGGGCAGGGCCTCAGTCAGCCAGACTGCAGCTCGAACTGCTGGTAAGTGCCAGGTTTCATTTTTG
>NW_005841987.1:854302-912897 GCF_000455745.1 Alligator sinensis
AGGGTCGGAGGTCTCAGGGAGTTGCAGGGCCATTGAGGGTCACCCCCATGGTCCTCTTCACCCTCCTCCAGCCCCCCCAACCCCTTATTCACTAGCACTGAAGCCCTGGTGCTGAAACACATGGCCTGGTTGGCTGCGTGTTTCAGCACCAGGGCAAGGGGCCAACCATAGAGCATCTCTGTGGAGTACCCAGCCTCCGGTTGCCTGAGGCTTTAAACTTTTTAAAAAAGTTTAAAGGGGGTTTTTTAGACCCCTGGATATCCAGGGGTTTAATTTTCTCCCCACATTTTTTTGTGCCCACATGTGCCTGTTGCCCTGCCTCAAAGGGGTTTGAGGCGGGGCAAGAGGCATGAGCGCACTCATCTGGACGTGCCCAAAAGGTCCTATCAGTATGTTTGTCCAATATGGGTTATGGGTTTTATAGTCATACTCTGTTTTGGCTACATTTAATCAACTTTATAGCTGGTTTCCATTCCTGAGCACATGCTGCTTTTGGCAGCAGTTTAATTATGGACAATGTATTTAATGAGGTTTCTTTGTATGTAAATATCAGGTGAGGGGATTTCTTCCCCATGCTGATTCAGGCAGAAAACCTTGTCTTATATTCAAGTAAATTCTGTAATGTGGAAAAAAGTATTTTCTACATATTAAAACTATCCTAAGCTGCCCAGCTAGGCCCTTTAGTACTGCCAGAACCTTCCATCAAGAATTAAACATAAAGTAGTATTTGCCTCAAACACAGCAACTGCATTTTAGAGAGCAAAGATTCAGAATAAAGGAGAGAGAGTAAAAAATGTTGGCCAGCATTCTCTCTGCAAAACCCACTCTGATGCATATGTGCACCCAAGAGCTGACACTTTTGCCCATAGCCACTGAATTTTCTGTATTTAACACATTTTTAGTTCAATGTAGTGTGATATTTTTTTGATCTTCCATTCCCAAGTGCCATTTTTCCTCTTACACTGGCCTTTAAACAGCCAGCTGCTCCCACTTACTCCCCTTACCTATGGTTCTTGAACTTCTCTTATCAGATGCATGTGAACATCTTTGTTTTATCCTATTTCAAAGTAGTTTGACTATAAAATATTTGCCAAAGGTACACAGTGATTCAGACTTAGATTAATTAACCTTTGCTTTTTCTGTCATACAAAGGGCACCCAGATGTCTTCCATAATGCTAAATCTGTTTAGCACCTACATTACCCTACATGGATTTAAAGTGCTGAGAGCGCATTTCTATTTTTCTTCTGTTACTTTAGATTTATACAAAAATGCCCCAATTTCTACTTATTTGCAACAGAATATTGCCTGCCTCCTTGTTTTATCCTTTCAACTTAAGAAAAATAACATAGGACATGATAGCCACTAATGAGATGGCACATTCTATATAACTTTTCCTGCTGTGTTGTTTTATTTACTAGCTTTCAAATCCCTAACCCTAGTCTCTCCAACATCCTTTTAAATGAAAGGATCCTCTTGTCTCTGTGAAGTTCCTATCATCTACATTGGTTTGCCTGTTAAAGTTTCAGCATCCATTTAGTCAGTGATGGTTATTCTGCTTAACGACTCTTATACCCTTGGTAATACATCTTTATCTGGCACTAATATTTTAAGATCTTGTCTAATATCAATGCTAAATGCTAATATTGAAGATTTCATACTAACATTTTAAGCTTTAGCTGCTAGAGTACTAAATCTTGGAGAGGTGCTGTAGAATTCATTGTATTCCTGGCAATTTTAAACATCATGTATGACAACTATAAAGAAATCTACCACAAAATCAGTTTGAATTTATGGACAGAATTCAGCAATCATTCACCTGAAAAAGATCCCATTGACATCACTATATACATCTACATGTACCATTAATGTGACTGAATATACTCTGGCTCAATTTGAGCTGGAGTAAACTAATCCTGACATGCATTTAAGTGAAGTAATTTACTGCACTGCCAGATACTAGTTGTATCTGACAGGACAATCCAGCAGCGCAGTAAATTAGTCTACATGCACATGTAGATAGTGACACTTTACTGTGCAACAAATTAATCTGCTGCATAGTAAAATGTCTCATGTAGACGCAACCAGTAAGAACAGAATTAGGTCCTATACGTATTTGATTAAGCCTCTCTCTCTCTCTCTCTCTCTCTGGCTTCCATTCCTTTGAGACTGACAATTTACCATTTAAACTACATAAAATCCTATGAAAATATATAAGCCCTATGAAAGACATAAGAGATATAATAGCAGAATAATACCACAACAACTTATAGATAATGGGGAGAATATGCTATTAAATATTATTGTTTTAATAAAATAAAGCTCTAGCCTTTTTAAATGAAGTATAGAATTCTGTTGTCTTCTTTGAAGTAAGATTCCTGCACCAAAAATAAAATCTAACATTTATTTCACCACTTTTTAAGAGTTAATGAAAGATTTGCACCTGTACAGCTGTTGTGGACTGAAACTAGCTTGTGGAGCGAACATGTTTTCTAGTTGAGACAGTTGTAAATGCCTTGAGTAAAAACACTGAGGACTGCTAATGGATAGGTTTATTTTAAAGCATGCCATCTGCTATCAATCATAGAGAAGTATAGGAAGCAAGTTTGGCTGTGCTCCCTTCTTGTGAGCCTGATAAAGATAGGGCTGTGTACTCTGGAACATTTAGTCCCCAAGAGAATAAAACATCAAACCTACTCAGCAGCTCCACTAACAATAATAAAAATGCCTCTGCCTAAAGGTGACATTCTGAATTTACGATTATTTGTGTCTATAAAGTGTATTCTTTGGCTCCTGACTCATTCTGACTGTCTCACTACAAGAACAATACATTAAGCCTGCCTGAAGTAAATGGAAATCCTATCCTTTTATTAAACCAGCAGCCAGTACCTGGGATGCTCTAATGCCCCGTAGGACATGAAGAAGGTTTTCTGTTCTAAGTATAAGTTCTTTTTGTAGGATTAAATCAATTGCAGAGATTTTTTTAATGTAATGTACTGAAAACTATGCCTTCTGCAAGTGGATGTACTTTAAGGGAGATGGGATGTGGGGGGGCAGGAAATATATTCTGAATATGTTAATCACTGTAATGTAGAAATGGTTATTCATATTTACCCCATATTTTATATTATTTAGTATTCTGTACAGAAAAGAAATATCACAAAGGAATCTGCCTCAGAAGCTGATGCACCAGACATATACAACATGTACCTGCTCAAGATGTACCTGCTAACCTCTCTTGCATAGCTACGCACTTTATCTGTACTGAGATTCCCCAGAAATATGTACAGATTCCATGAGGATGTTTTGTTTTGTTTTCCCATCCTGTAAGTATGTAGTAATGTTGTGTATTAGATATAAAGACCCATTTCAGGGAGCTACTAAAATATGTGTCCAACTTTAAGTACATGAATGCATCCACCTTAGTTAATAGGACTATCTATCCTGAAGCTTGTGCTTGGAACCCACCTATTTAAGAAAAAAAATCTTCCTGACAAAGAAGAATTTCAGTAGCTAAACACCCCATATCCTAGAACACCAGGCTTCTATACCCTATTTATAACTTAGCAAAATTCTGCTGCAAGTCTGCAACTGATGTCAAATACTTCTGCGGAAGCCTGGGGGAAATCCACCTGGCAAGCAAGCTCATGAGCCAAAATTAAAGTTAAAAGCAAAAGGCAAAAACTGGAACAGCAGTAGGGTAAAACAAACTCTAGGAAATGTAGAAAGACTTTTTTTTTTTTAAAGGATGAATATGTTTTTTTAAGTGCATAGTGGACACTGTTGTTCCTGATACCACTCTAAAACCTCATTAAAAGTAAACTAACAGGTTATATTTTGTGCAGCACATCTTAAGTACAAGTGATTGCTGGCATGGGAGAATGAAGAGAAGGATGTGTACACTGATTAAATTCATGCTGTTGGGATTGGGTTTTTTCATTGTCTCATGGGCACCTATACATGTAACAGACATCTGCTCCAACACGTGCTAATTAGCACATAGAGCAGACTCGATTAATCAAGTCTGCTGGAGTGTGCTAATCAGCACACTCCAACAGCCTCCACATCATGTGTATTCAATGTCCCCATACTTCAAAATGCTGATGGGGGTGCTTTGACAAAAGCTTGTAGAATGAGTTTAAGTGAAAGCAGCCCCACCACCATTTTGAAGCACAGGACGCTAAATATATGTGATGCTGTGGACACTTTAATTAGCATGGTACTTGGAGCCGCTCTAATTATCCCTCCCCCCTCCCCCCCACTTCACCCTGGAGCACATATATTAAGACACCCTTCATGAACCTGATATATGATACAACTCAAACTGTTGCCAATGGAAAAATCTCCCATTGATCTCAAGAATCCAAGATCAACCCTTATGCCTGGGAGAAAAAGAGAAGTCAAGTCAAAAAGAGTTCATAGATAGTGAAGACAAACAATGAAAGGTTTTTAAATTAAGTGTGAGATGAAAGGTTAGGAAAACTAAGCATTCTCAGTAAAGGTAAAATACAAAGAACAGGGACAAAAGGCTTACAGTCCAGAAAGGGATGGTGGGGTGTTGCATAATAAGTTAGGTCTTAGTAGCAATAATACAATAGGGATAGCACAAAAAAGTATAGGCTTAAGGCTGCAGCATCAAGGGAAGCATATGTAAATATTAGGCAAACTGTTATACCTACATCAAAAAGTCAACCAGAAGATAAATATTGAATTGTCATCATGGAAGCTTTTCATGAGTAGAACTTGCATATATTTATCATGGACACCAATCTGGAGATCTTGTTTGACCTAAATGCTCTGTTAGGATTTCATAACATTATCTGCATCACAAATACCTGTTTATCCCAGTAGTATAGGAAACATTGATAATGTTATTAATCTCAGACTGAGCTACATGTCAACAAACCAAATTGGGTTTAGATGGAATAGAGCGGTGTAATGGCAGTTTGGACCCGGTGATCACATGCCAATTATTACCATTAAACACGGACAAGTTTCAGCAAAAAAATGCTATTTCTTCAAAACCAAAATATTCCACAGAAATGTGTTGTTTCAATAAAAAATAGGGTAGGTTTTAGTCTGTTTGTCCCATATTTTTTGCCAAAAAAAGAAATAATTCAGAAAGGGCTTGTTTTGATTTTCATGTGAAATGAAGCCCAAATTCAAAAGCTTTCTGTGAAACAGAATTCTTGCTTTCCTGCCATAATTACTGGGCTGCAGAGTAGTTCCGATTCATCCTATTACTATCATTTGGGACACTATGAACTTTCCAATGTTTGCATGAGGTTACTGGTTCTTTTTAGGCTTGCACTTTAATAAACATTGTACTTTTTCATACAAAAGGTTGTAAGCTTGGAGCAGCTTGTTCACCAGAGTTCAAGTCCCTGGCAAACAGTTCACTTCAGCTGTAATGAAAAAGCACAAAGATTGGGCCTGCGTGGCTAAGATTAGACATTAGTAGCCATATCAAGAAGAGAAATACCTGCAGATTAGCACAGCAATTTGCTTCTATAAATCTGAACCTTCTAATCTCTTTTTTTTTAAAGTAAGTAGCAGTCTGTGAGTAAGTCAAAAAGAATTAAAACTACATTTACTAAGTGATTTCAAAAATATTTCAGCATGTGTTTTAGAAAACTGACAACTCATTAAAACATAGTTAATAAACATTATTCAGAACTCATTGCCTTAGCATTTTAAATAGCAGACATTCACTGGCTCAGTCAATGTACATAAGAATAACTTTGACTGGTATATATTGAGCTATTTAATAAAGCATGTAATGAACAACGCAGAGTTTACAGTAGGTTTGTATTTTCTTTACAGCAAAAGTTTCAGTTACATCTTTAAAATTAGAACTCACAAACTAGGCAAGCAAGATCAGGCAATGTACAATAGTGTTTTATACAAAGAGCCATAGTTGTGTTAGAAGAGTATTACACCGAATATGTTTCTCAAAATATTTCTTACCTGTGTAGGATAGCCAGTACTGTTTGCTTCTATATTTAAATATCTTGACAAAATTCAGGGAACTTTACAGCTGGTATTCTGGTTTGGATTGATTTCTTCCTATAGGCAAGGGACAGACATTGCACATAAACCAGTGATCAGAAACCAGTTTATACCTGTAACAGCACAGAAGTTCACTACACACAAATCTGTTTCAAAACAACTGAAACAAGTTTAAGACACCTGGATGGATGTAGCACCAGACTTAACTTATTTAGATTAAACTGGTGTCTCAAACTTCTGTCCCAAATCCCCTCCCGTCTCAAGTTAACTCACGGTTCCCCAGCATCCCAGGATGCTTTGCCCCTCCCCCAGAAACTTCACCTCACAGGGTGGGTGGACTAGCCTTGCCCTGAGCTTTCTGCTCCAGCTGAGCAGGACCAGCTCTACCCCCCCAAGCTGTTACAGAGCGGAGGCAGCAAAGCCTTTGTTCTGCAGCCCAGTGGGGCAGAGGGGAGGAGGAGGTGGGGGAACAGTCTCCCTCCCCAGCCTGGGCCTCAAGCACTGGTTTCCCACCCCCAGCCCATACAAGTGGGAGGGGGGGAGCAGTCCCTCCAGCCCAGGGCCAGCCTGGATCCCCCTGCCTCAATGGAGGTTCCTCCCCCAAGCCCAACCACCAGTGCAGAGACGAAATTCCCCCCTCCCACCCTTCCACATCATCCAGTGATGGCTTAGTCACACCCCCACAAGTGCAGCAGGAAAACAGTCCCTCCGGCCAAGGGCCAAGCCAGCATCCAGCATCAGCCTACGTGGGGGGATCCCCATGCCTCAATACAAGGTTTCCGCACCCAGGGCAGGGTCCCCCAAGCCCTGCCACTGATGCAGAGGGGGAATTCCTCCCTCCCACCCCTCAGCATGGTCCAGCACCAGCTTAGCCCCGCCCCTGCAGGTATAGGGGAAAACTGTCTCTCCAGCCTGGAGCTGCGCTGGTGTTAGACTGTGCTGAACAGGGAAGAGTGGAGAATGTCTCCCCTGTATCAGTGGCAGGGCTCAGAGGACCCTGTTCAACATGGAAGAACCCCTCTGAGGCACAGGGATCCCCACACATGGGGTGATGCTGGGCAATCCGGTATGCTGGAGGGAGTTTTTTGTTCCACCCCTGCAGGGTGGGTGACAGTAGGGTGTTGGGGGGTTTGTGCTAAGCAGCCAATCAGGAAAGGGCCCCACTCAGCTGTATTCAGGTGCCCTCAGCAGTGGCTGGTATGGTGGGAGATGTGCTTTGTGCTCCCCCTCCCCTCTTCTCCCCCACTCTCCTCTTCTCTCCTGGGCCACTGCAGGCTTACTTTTCCAGATTCAAAAGTGACCATCAGATTCAAAAGTGAACTATCCGCTCATTCTACATGGCTTAGAGAAACTCACAAAGCTGTGCAGAATCGATTCAGCCTTTGGCTGTTTGACTGTGTGTACTTAGCCACAGTGTCCCTCATTAGAAAAGAAACAGGAGCCAGCTGAAATAAGTAAATTAATTCTTTATCAAGCCACAGGATGTGAATTTGTCCATCAGTCTTGATAAAGAATTAATATTTTGATCTGTGGAAAACAGTACCATAGCTTGAGCATCCTAGGAAGAACCAAAAACCAAAAACTAAATAGTATCAAGCTATGATACACAAGGGGTATGTTTAAGATGCCAGTTTTTACATTATGTTTATGTCTGATCAAATTCAGAATTCAGATAATGAAGTAGAAGCCTGTCAAGCTCCTTTGACTCTGAGTGATTACTGAACAACACAAGGTATTCATGGAAAATAACCTATGAAAATATCCTCCAGTGGAAAACTAGAGTGATTAAAAGCCCACCAGAAGGTTCAACTCTCTTTAAATTTGAAAAACAAATATGGAAGACTGTAACAGGTGTCCGCTCTGGGCCGATCTAAACATGGCCCACATACCTGTTCCTGGGCAACCGTCCGCCTTCTCCTCTGCCATGCCTTGTTGTTAATTAGTTAATAGATGTTAATTAGTGGGAGGCTGCCCTTTTACTGCCCCAATGCCAGGGGGCACTATCTGCTGCTCTGTTTCCTCCCCTACACCGCAGCCCACGCCTTGCCGATGGAATTGACTTTGTTCGGTCTAGGCCTTGTTATAATCTGGCCCCCTTTTCCTCTCTGGGCCCTGCACGGCCCTGTCTTGCTCTGTCCCCTCTCCTGGGGCTTCTCAACTACCCCCCTTTCTGGGGCTGGGCTCTGTGAACCCCAAATGCTGCGCCCTTGCTGGAATTGGAGTCCCCACGCTGCTGTGGGTCCCCTATGAGGCCTCCTCCAACCCATAATAGCCCCACCCAAACCACCGGTATTTAAATAACAACAAAACACAAGCCCCTGGGCTGTAGCATAAATTAAAGCTGCCCAGCTAAAACATCATTCAAGCCTACCGGGGAATACTCCATCCCTCCACAGTGTCAAACGCTGCTCCTGCAGTCAGGCTTCCCCTTTCTTCCCTGAGAGAGCTCCTTCCCCCTTGGCTGCTGGCAGGGAACTGCCCCCCTGGTCTCAGCCCCTGGGCTTTATATGGGAGCCAGGCCCTGCCCCTTCTGGTCAGCTGACCTCCTCTAGTTGCCTTGGCAACCAGCAACTGGACTCTTTACTCACTGCTAGGGCTCTTCCCCTAGCAGTTTTCTCTCTTCTTAGGAGCAGGGCACCTAAGTGCTCTGTGACAAAGATGAATCCCTTGTTGTCATCAAGAGGATCCACTAACTGGAGGGACTGAAAATTAAAACAATTTTTGATGGTATTACAGTCTGCCTACATAATATTTTGATCTGTGGAAAACAATATCATAGCTTGAGCATCCTAGGAAGAACCAAAAACTAAATAAACAGAAAGATAAATTCCAGCAAGGTGTAAATAGATTACCATAAGGCCTACCCTAATAGAAGCAAAAAGAATCACAAAAATCTCTAGATGGTGAACCGTGTAGAGAAATTTGCATAATATCTACCTAAGCTATAGACTTAAGAGTGCCACTGGGCAATGATATCCAAAGATGGAAAGCCAATCTTAATAAAGAGTTTAAGTCCTGATTAGGAGTTTAAGTGAAGGACTCACAAGTTCTAAGGTACTAGGCCAGCAAGTATAAAACTAAGCTGTCCAGTGATGCTACTAAGCAACAAATTTATTTCTGGTTAATAACACTGGTGCTGTAATATGAAGAGAAACTCTCAAACATACATGTCAGCACAAGACATCTCAGAATCAAATTGAACATTGACAATTAGCTTTGATAAGAGATTGTTATATGTATTTGAAATTCTACATTTTGTTACTATTGTTTGTTACTCGTTATCATGGTTATTATTTTACTATTTGTCAGGAAAGGAAATATTTGAGCAACCATATTTTTGTGAGGCTCTGTCATGAGTCAGCTAGTATTGGGTGCTATAATCAATTAGAATTTATACACTGAGTGAAGCAAATTTCTATGAAAACTTAGATCTGAGTGATTCCTGTACATCAGCTGCTACTGACCCCCATCCCTACTTATGATAAAAGAGATTCTGAAGTTTAAAATCTATTTTCACCCATTTTTCATATATTTGTTGCATATATCATTTGTTGATGAGAGGCTGGGCAGTTTCATTCCAGGTTGTAGTTCCTTTTCCATTCTAGTTCTCATGAATTGTCATTCCAGGTTTCAGTTCAAAACAGGATAGGGGAATACTAAAACTGAGAGGCATACTCATTTCATTTATCAGTTTGATTTTAATTTTGAAAACACTTCTTTTAATATTTAGCTTTCTACTATAACTTTTTCATGTTATAAGAAAACAATATATCTAAACCTTTAACACTGCCTCTCCTAAATATGTCTACAACTTAATTAACAATTACCCTAATCTACCTATTGAGTTTAACAGGCTAGCCAGCACTCCACATCTGGCTAGCCCTTGTCATCCATGGACCTCAAAAAATTTGACACTTATTAAGTTGGAAAGTAGGTAGATATTATATCCATTTATGCCCAGACAGGTAAACTAAGAGACATGGATGTTAAGTAACTTGTCCTTGGTTATACAGTAAGTCAGTAGAAGAGACGAAGCTACAACTCCACCCCCTAGTCCCTTAAAAATAAAGATCTATTTTAACTTGGATCCAAGTTGATCATTTCACAACTTGGATAGTCACATAAATTTCAGTTTAAAATGTGGGAAAACAACTCAGATGTTAGCTATTCAGACCCAGAGAAGGGAACATGGGAACAGAGGTAAAGAACTCAAGTAGTTAGCTGAGGCTGCACGTAACCAAAGAGAAGGACAAGGAACAAGGAGGGCCTTACATAGACCCACACAAGGACATTTGGGTTCATTGCAGTCTTCCTTGGAAGAGTCAGCCTGATGAGGCACCAGTGACGATCTTAGGTTCACTGATGGCTACACCTGAGGCAGGAAGAACATTTTGAGGCTGTGAGCCAGCTCAAAAAGAATCTGGAAGGATAATAGCCTATAAAGATGATCGAAAAAAGAATCAGAAGCTTGGATCAAAGCTTTGTTTTCTTTTGTCCAACAAAGAAAGAAAATAGTTGTCAATGATATAAGTATTTTTTTAAATATGACAACAACAAAGCAAATTGCTAATTTTGCCACTGAGGGAAGAGATCTCAGCTGCTAGTCAAAATAAAATATATCCAGTTCAGAGCTGGGAAAACTTTGTTTCATAAAAATTCCTCTCTTCAACTTCCCAAGTGCCTGTTGCATCAGGCATGAACCAAACTGGGATAGGAACACCGAATTATATAAAATGTCTACTCCTATTTGGAGCTCAGCCACCCAGTTCCATGCATTTGGGAATTTAAATGATCCCACGGCCTGGGTGATTTGAAGATGACTTGCTTAACCTGAAGCTCAAGTCAGAACTATAGTACTCTGCCATCTTCTGTTGGCTTTTGTGGTGTGGGAAGCCACTTGTTTAACAGAGGAAAACAACCCATCAATGCATAAAAATGTGAAAATATTTATCACCCACTCCCAGCCATGTTGAAAAGAACCTGTTGTGGTAAAATGTCTTGGTCATTTCTTTAGGGATTTTCCAAAGTTTCCTATAAAAAGAAATCTGTGGGAAATGAATGACTGCATAATCACTAACACATGCCAATTCATATAAGCCTATTATCTTTTATGGCATTTTGTACTCCATTGTCCTTACTCTGGTGAATTGCTATCTTACAACCCTTTTCCCTATTAAATTATTTACGCATTTTTCTCTCCCCAGCCCTTTTGCATCAGTAAGGTATTTAGCATCTGCATTAGGAAAGAAAACAAAGAGAGGGTGTCTCCTATGTTTTTTATCATACTTTTCTCACCTCACTGGAATACTGGTACAACAGTTTCCTTGAAAATAAAGAGGAATCTTTTAAAATGAGAAAAAGTAATAATGTTAGAGCACATAGGCTAACATACAGGTTTTTTATATGGATTTCCCAGCTGTGTTACCTTTCCAATGCTGTTTGATAGGTGAAATTCTGGCTAATTTTTTTTAAAGTGCCAAAGCCAAATTTAAAGTTCGTTGACTTTGGGGGCATCTCAATGCCTTAAAAAAATCTCTAAGTAACTTAAGAGCCTCATTGACTTCCAGACACATGTGGGCTCCTAAACTAAGGTTATAAAAGGAATCTAGGAACTGTTCTATGCAGCATTGAAAGGCAAGGTGGTAAGATTTTCAAATTTTGAAAATTGAAAATTATATAAACAGTAATTTTCTATTTTCACAAGTGACTTCAACCCTAACTCACACTTACTGAAATAAATTATTCTATGGTGTTCTATGTCTGAATACCTTTAAAAATCAGGACCTAAAAAGCCTAAGGGTTTGTACAGAAGTTGCTTTTTGTTCCATTTAAAGTGCTTTGTTGCCATGACTTAACAGAAGTGCATGTCTTTGAAGCAATTTAAAAATGGGCACAGTGCTTCAAATTAACACTTGTTACATGAAGTATTAAATTTGAAGCACTGTATTTTACAGTATTTTAGCAACCTACAGCACTTTAAATAATTTCTGTAGGTTAGTCAAATTTCTGACCAGCAGAGAAGCCCCAGGAGGCTGCAGAGCACCCCCTGCCTCCTAGCCTAGAAAGTGCAGGGAAGCTCAGAAGTCCTCCTCCTCCCACCCTAAATGTCTGTCATGTTTAAGAGCACTGTAACTTTATTGTGCTATAAAAAGTACTCTAAATTATAGTGCTATAGAACGTGCATGGAGCATTACTGTACATACCTTAAGTCTCACTGAAAGTCAAAGGGACTTCAACTATTAAATTGCTAAATCATTTCTCAAAATACAACTGATCCATCAAAAACACTTAGGCCTTGGACAGCTCAGCAGAACTTTTAAAATGCTTAAGTCACATTTGAATATAGCATCATCATTCAGGCATTTTTTGAAAATTCAGCCCCAAAGTTTACTTCATACATTTCATCATCTGAAAACATGAAAATGTCACAAGATAAAGCTTCTGGCAAATGTATTGGAAACAATTCTACATGGAGTAGTTACCTTTGATTTCATATGTGTACAAATTATTTAACAGTCCATGACCAGTTTGTGATAGGGTCAATGCCCCGATAGAATACTTACCCTGAAGTGACAATCTCCCAAGCCGGTGGGATGTGGAAAAAAAATGAAAGTCCAGCAGGAGCAAAACTGCAGCAGAGAAAAATGCCGTGGCAATGAAAGAAGGAAAAAAAAAAGAAAAAATACAACAGGTCAAGGAAGAGCTGGGGCTGGCTCCCACCCCAGCATAGACCCATTTTATGGTGGTGTGCTGGCGCTGATTCACTGCCCAGCCCCTCCAGGCACAGTTAAAAGCTCCACCAGGAGCAGAGTCAAGGAGACCAGAAGTGAGGCTTGCAGTGGGGCCAGGAGAGCCCCGGGGGAGACGAAGTTCCAGAAAGCAGCAGTGGTGATTGTCCCAGGAGAGGGCACATGAGAAAGGAAAAGCCTACAAGGGCTAAAATCCTTACCTGAATAAGAAGTGTGGATCCCGGACATCTCCAGACAGGAGTGGATGACCAGGGACCCTGCAAAGGGAGCAGAGTCGAGAGTCAAGATCAAGATCAACATCCAGTGGCAAAGTAAGGCCATCACCTGTAATAAGGTAAACCCAGTGATAACAAGGACTACTGGCAAGTTTCTGGTACAATGGGGAACTCAGACCAAAGCAAGGTCTGTACCCTATTGTTTTTTTTTCCTTTAAAACCAAAAACCAATATAAGAAAGAACGTCGCCCAAACTCACCATAGAGGTGAGCAGAAGATAACACCTTAAGGTTGGCGTAAGGTGAGTTGTAGGGGTGGCAGAACCCTGAATTGGGAAACCAGTCTATCCTGTGTACGGAAGCCCCAGGGAAGGTGGGACATAACAGCTTACTCCTGATGATAAATTATTTTTACATCAAAGACATGGCAGGAAAGAACCAGCCTGAAGGCCTTCCAAAGCAAGTACTCCAGCATCGAACTGTCTGGATTCCAGCAAAATGATGAAACCTGAGAGGTCCCTAAGATCTAGGCACATGAATGAATGCCACGGGAACTTACTCAGTTGCATTGTATTTATCCCTGGGAAGCAGTGGTAAATGCAGTGGCAAATGCATAAGACAGCTAAAAAATCTATTTAAATGGTAGCACACTTTTAATGAAAACCTAGCTAAACACACTGGTTGCTTCCTGGATTGGCATTGGCCTATATTTTAGAAGGGAATGAAATTCTTTCTGCTTTTGAGGACAATGAAGATATCAGAGTATTTTCATCACTGAAAGAAGTTAAAATTCTCTCTTCTAGTAATTTTGATGTTTGAATTTGCATGGTGATATTGATGTGGTTTCCAGTCTTCACTGCCTCTAATGTCAATGTACTGCAGCAATAGGAAGAATATTTTCATACATTATGATGATTTACACTAGTTACACCTACTTCAGCAAACCTCCAGGCTCCAGCTGAGATCAGGGTCTCATTGTATTGGAGATTGTACAAGCATACATCAAGCAGTATTTTACAGTCATAGTGGAGAGCTATACTGAAATTGAAAATTAGGATTGCAGCTTGTAAAGACATACCTGAATTAGCTTTAAAGAAAGTAATTTAAGCACTTGTAGGAGTTTACCTATGGCACCATGAATATGAGCCTGAGGTAACTGTCAGAGTACTTAGTTTAAAGCTAGATCTTATCCAAAAAACTGCAAGTATCCACACATTAGAGCTCATTACCTCATGGTAACTGCCCTCTTAACATCTCAAAATTACACCACTTTAGCCAAGGGTTAACTCTGGGATGTGTACCTGACCCATGTGGGAGTAACTTGTCTGCTTCACAGAGATAAAATGAGCAATTTGCAATCCTCCAACATCCCAGGATGCACTGATTCCAACCCCTCCCCACCATCCAGAGTGGGAATACAGCCAAAATATCCTGGCTCCTAGTCATTCCCCTGTTCACCATCCCTCTACTGGCAAATCAGAGCTGTGCAAGCAAGAAATAGTATTGAGTAGGCCTGTGCGAGTCAGCAGCGATCCAATCCAGCTTTGGATCCAGCCACTTAGGATGGCCACAATCCAATCCAGAGCTCTGGACCAGGCTTTCACCTCGATTCAGCCAAAGCAGCTCTGAAGCTTCGGAGCTGCCTCAGAGATCTGGCCATAGGGTATAATGGGGAATTAATGAAATATCTATAACTTTGTTGTTTCATGTCTGATTTCAATGAAACTTGAAGAGATGGTAGCCTCTGCTGAGAGAATAAAGTCTGCCAAGTTTCAAGAATATCAGTGCATGGGTTTGGGGGAAACTGTCCCCTAAATTCTTGAAAGCCAAACTCATGTCACAGCTGTGTGTCACACCACAGGGGGGTAAAAACTACAGCGATGGTAGCTCTTACTGAGACCACAAAGCCTGCCAATTTTCAAGGAGATCGGTGCAGGGGTTATGGGGAAACTGCCCCTCAAGCTGCAGACAAGCAAAACTTGTGCCATGGGTGCTTGTGGGACTGACTTTCTCTGTTTTGACTCCCCTGTGTTGTAGCACATAGACGTGACAGGAGTTTTTCTTTCAAGAATTTGGGATATAGCTGCCCCAAAACCCCTGCACCAATCTTCTAGAAACTTGGCAGACTTTGTGGCCTCAGTAAGAGCTACCATCCCTGCAGTTTTCACCCTGCTATGTTATAACACCTAGATGTGACGTGAGCTTTGCTTTCAAGAATTTGGGGTGCTGTTCTCCCCAAACCCCTACACTGATCTTCTTGAAACTTGGCAGACTTCATTCTCTCTATGGAATATACCACGTCTGAAAATGTCATCTAAATTGGACAAAAACCAACAAAGTTATAGATATTTTATTGTTTCCCCATTATACCCTATGGCCAGATCTCCGAGGTGGCTCCGAAGCTCTTCAAGAGCTCCGAACTGCTTCGAGAAGCCAAATGAGGCCAGCACTTTGACCTGGATGTGCTGCTTTGGACCCTGAAGTGTCTGAAGCTTCTCCGGATCTGAAGCTCTGTCCGAAGTCTCTCACAACCCTAGTATTGAGTAGGGCTGTGCGAAACAGCACCATTCCACTTCAACTTCTGTTTTAACGTTTTGACAGAACCATGTTTCATTTTGAGCTTTGTTTCCATTTGAAACTGCTGTTCCATTTTGTTTCATCAAAACTGTTTCGCTGTTTCGACGCTGTTTCGCCCATAGGCTATAATGGGTAAACATGAAAATGCCTAAAACTTTGTTATTTCTTACCTGATTTGGATGAAACTTACAAGGATGGTAGCCCCTTCTGAGAACATGATGTTTGCCAAGATTCAAAGAGATAAGTGAAGAGGTTTCTGGGAAACTGCACCTCAAGTTGTTGACAAGCAAAACTCCTGTCCCTTGCTGGCAGTGGCAGCCTCCTGTCATCTGGTCCAGAGATCCTGGGGCCCACACCCCTGGAAGGGCTGCAGGGCTGTGCTGGACTCCTCCCAGGAGTGTGGGCCCCCAATCTGCCTGCTGGATCACAGGAGGCTGCTTCTGCCACCTGGGTGCCACCTGGGTGCAGCAGTGGGAAGACTGGTGCTGCCGCTGGCCCCAGGTGGAAGAAGCAGCCTCCTGTCATCCGGCAGGCAGCTCAGGGGTCCACACCCCCAGGAGGAGTCTGGCACAGCCCCATAAGCCCTCCCAATGTGTGCAAGTGGGCCCCCAATTTGCCTGCTGGCTGATAGGAAGCTGCTGCTTCCGGCTGGGGCCAGCAGGAGCACCAATCTTCCCAGCGCTTGGCACAGACTGTGCACAACACCAGTCCAAGGCAGCAGCAGCAGCCTCCTGTCAGGAGCGTAAGTACCATGCCATCCTAGTAAGCATGTCCACCAGATCTGTTATCAGTTCCAGAAAAGACTCATGTAAAGCTATTTCTGGCATACCTACATTATGCTTCTGCACATATCAACTATCCCTTTTCCTTCTCATATACAAATAGGGGTTTTTAGCAAACAAAGCTATCTTATTCAGCCTCTCCTAGGATTTTCCATTTAATTTAGGCACAACAGCTAATGTATACCTAGATTACTTTTTGTTTAATTAGCAATAATTTGTAAACTATTTGTCAACAGAGACACCCTCGAAACATATGCTTGTTGTCAAAAGCTTCTGAATACCTCCAGCATTTTTGCCCTCTGCCAAGAACAAACTTTCATGTGGACAGGTGCCCAGAAAAGTTTATGGACAATTTAAATGCGCCCATCTTAAATCAATATATTCTGCTATGTCAACATGTTCTTTTCTTCTCTGTAATATCTATCCCTGTCACCATATCCTTACAAAACTGATTTCATGTATATCCTATAGGCCTTATAAGATGCATTTATATTCCTTCTCGTTAGTTAGAGAAGTGAACTATTCATTATATTTTCACAATTTATAAGATTTTTTGACCTATAAAATTTCATAATGGTTTCAATTTTTCCAGGAAAAAATGTAAATGATCAGACACCTAATGTTACTTAAAATACACATAGATATTTTTTGTGGCTGGATAATAGCATCTGTTTTGATTTTTGAACCATAAAAATTAACTTAATCTGGCCTTCCTTTATTTGAACTTTTCACATCTGCTCGGGCTCGATTCCCATAAACTAAATACCAGATCTTTTCACAATGTAGAAAATTTACCTGTGCTCTTGTTGTCCCAGTTCCAAAGATCTCTTTATAGGAAGTGAATAAAAATGTGAAAAGCTAATGAATTCTGCAAACCACACAGCCATAATGCACTGCATATTGTTAAACTTGTTTATTTTCTGTCCTGGGGTTGGCCTTTCTGGGCCCCAGTTCTAGAAACCATTTTCTCATGAATGGGCTCATTTACTTTTGTAGACTTATTAATGTGAATGAGGGTTTAAGATAGTCTTTCATGTTCTTTTACATGCCATAGTTTGGTTAAAAAAAACAAGCAAGCACTCAGAAATCCTGAGCATTCAGAAAATGTGGTGGTGGTGAATAGCGTTCCAAAAGTTTAATTTGTTTAGTGAGATACAAAATCAGGAATGAAACCAAACCTAATCAGTTGAGATTTTTATTTTGGGAAACATAATATGGACTATGGTTAGAATATGAGTCCTATATTAACTAAATCTCCAAAAATAAAAGGGATAGTTGGAGTCTTTAAGACAACTGGTTTTGGTTCTGGGCTATCTCTAATTCAGAGGCACATCCAATAGTCACAAAGTAGGATAGTTGATAACCTAAATCCATTGAAGTCAAGGAGAAATTTGTTACGGACTCTGATAGGGCTAGAATTCAGCCTGACTATATAGCTAAGCAGGGCACTAGTGATAATCTGGTACTACTGGATTGGCTGCTAATCTTTTTAAATTCCCTTGCTTTAGTACTGAGTCTTCTTTGCTGCAGTTGCTGAAAATGTGCCGATTCTGAGATCCCAGAGAAATACACCTATCCACACCTCTATGCATCCTTATCTACTTAAATACTCTTAACTACATATGCATTAAAACCTATCATGTCTTTGCCCTCAATCCTGATGAAGTTTTTGGGAGTGCTTCCTGAGACAGAACTGCAATATCAGACCATCCTATCTTACAGAATTTAAAGTCAATGCAGCATTTAATATTGTGACACCATTGGGAAAAATGCTCAAGGTCTAGATTTTCTCTCCTTCAGGATTACAAACACAACACTTTAACTTCAATGGGACTTGCCTCTATCCCATTATGGAATAATGTGCACCATTGTTTTATGGTAGTCAAAATGTCTAACAAAACTGAGTTGTTGCATAACTTCTCATAATTTGCCCTATGACACCTTAAAAGAGAAAATACCAGGTCCTCCTCTTCAAACACATGGACTGAAAGATTGCAAGGTACAAGCAGGAGTATAGTGGCTTTGAAAACATTTGGAGAAGAAAGATATTATCTAATTGTGCCCTTGATATACACCCTAAATTCTTCCTTCTACACAAAGGATTGCAACTGCATCATGATGGAACAGTTGTGAGAATCACAAGAATTTAACAAGTCAGAAATGGATTAAAAAGCACTTTATGGCTTGTTAAAGAAATCCCCCTGTTCCTCAGAAGCATTTTTAGCATCTTATTAGTGGTATTTGATCTGACTAACATATTGACTAGTCATTTGAATAGGAGATGAATCTGTTTTGATAGATCACAAAGGGAGTATAAATTCTAATGAGGCACTTTTCCAAATTTTTGTTTTAGAATAACCCCAAACAGCCAATAATATCTGTAACCTTTTTCTGTGCCCTGCAAAAGACTGTCCTTAGCATAATAGAAACAGTAGGTTATTTTTCTCTTTAAATGTGATTTTTGTAAATTTTTATTTAATTCAAACCCAATTTGCCCATACTTTTTAACTGCTACAATAAAAATCCTATACCTCTGTGGGTTAAAGAAATATTGTACCTGAGCAAAGACATATTTGGTGATTCTCTCTCAGCTGGACTTTTCACAGAACCAGCAGCCTTTCATTTACAATAAACAGTTTGTTGCCTGTAAGATTTATGAATGAAGTGAAGGAGCTGTTTTAATAATAATAGAGCAATTCACCTAAAAAAAAATTATGAAACTTTTGCCAACTTTAGTCTTAAACAGTTTGATGTGTCAAGATGTGTATGGGACTACCTCCTGACTACCTCCAATATCACTGATATGTCAACTGGTATAGCCATTATCTAGCTTTTGGCAACAGCCAGCAAATGTATTTCTATGGATTATTGAGTGTTATTGATGTATTTGAGTTCTTTACTTAGCAGATATTTAAAAAGTATATGGTAAAAACAGTAACTGAGCTCTTTACTGACATTTAATGTTAAAGTATTTTGATAACAATGCATACACTAAACACGTGGAATGTTTTTAATCTGGTTTGCAAGTAATTAAAATGTGAAATATCCTGAATTTTAGATTTGGAGAACAAAGAATTGTTGTGGTTTAAGTTTCTTCCTGGGGCTGGGAAAATGTGAATTCTAGGCACGTGGTTTTTTATATATGTACTAGTACTCTAGTAGTCAGAGAAGGAAGCCAAAAATTGAACTCAGAGATAATTATTGTGGTTTAGGCATTTGATTAGTGCATTGGTGAGGCCGCAGCTGGAGTACTGTGTCCAGTACTGGGTGCCTCACTTCCACTAGGACGTGGTAAAGCTCAAAAAGTCCAGACAAGGGCTTCCCATATGATCAGAGACTTGCAAGCCAAGCCAGACAAGGAAAGGCTGGGGGACTTGGGACTCTTCAGCCTGAAAAAGAGAAGGATGAGAGGGGACTTGATAGTGGCCTATATCAGGGGCATACATCAAGGGCTTGGTGAACAACTGTTCACCAGAGCACCCTTGGGGATAACTAGGAGTAATGGTCATAAACTTCTGGAAGACCATTTCAGGCTCAACATTAGGAAAAACTTCTTCACAGTCAGGGTGTCCAGGCTGTGGAATAGGCTCCTTCCAGAGGCGGTGTAATCGCCTATCCTGGAAATCTTCAAGAGGAGACTAGATGGTCACCTTGCTTGGGTCACCCGACCCCAGTTGTCTTTCCTGCCTGGTGCAGGGAGCTGAACCCAATGATCTTCCGAGGTCCCTTCCAGCCTCTCAATCTGTGAACTAGAATTCAGATCTAGGTTTTATTCCCAGTTCTACCATTTCTACCAAATGTCTTTTAGTGGCCATTGAGAAACTTGAGAAACTATGAGATTCTACAATGCTTGCTTTCCAAAATGCAATTCTAATAATGTTAATGGTAGTGACAGTCATACAAATTATTTTCCACATAGGTAGAACTGTTTTGCGGGTTTGTTTTTTTTTAATCCTTGAAATCTGAGATCAGATTTCACCAAACTCTCAGATAGCTCCTAAATTCTCAACCCCTGAAATTTGAGGAATATGGGCTCAAAATCCAATTAGAACATTGTAATTGCTGGCCTAATTTACAATAGCCTGGTCTGGATCCAAAGGGTGAGAAACTTCAAATCTGTATCTGAATCTGGATCCAAATGTTGTGGCATGGGTCATCTGTACTTGAAAGCAAAGGTTTAAATTAAAGGGAAGTTGAAGGTTATAAAAGCTACTTCTGTGTTTATATGTCCTCTTCCCATTTGAAAATCTAAACCCTAAAATTTGAAGCACTCATGAACTTTAGCAAGTCTTCTTTTCTGCAAAATTAATACTGGCACTAGGGCTTCCTATCCCACTGATTTTTTTTTCCCTCAAGTGCTTCTAAAATGCCTAATGTCCCAATATTTGGAGGGATTGAGTACGTCATTCTAAATAGAAAAAATAAAATACATGGGTGCTCAACAATTCTGAAAATCAGCCCATAGTTAAGATGTAATATAAAACTACTACTTAATGTAGGAAAAGGAATTATATTTATGTACCTTGCAGCATCACAGTTTGATATGAAAAAAGAATTCCTGGATATGATTAATATTCTTAAATGGCAGGTATTTCAACACCACAGGAAACATACATCAGGCCACATGAGAAAAGCCAAATCTTACCAAATTCCAGTGGACTCCTTGCAAGATCTTCTAAGACAGAATCTTCATTTAGGAAAAAGTCAGAGGCATATCAAGTAAAGCACTGACAACACTAAAGGAACCTCACAAATGTTTGCAAATTCATTTTATGGATTTATGACCCTACATATAAGAATTGACATTTCCAGGACAAAACACTACTTAATCCTACAAATATTTCAGCAGCTCTTGCTTAGACCCAAACAGTGGCAACTTTTCCTTTCTTCTGATCAAACAAGACCTCAAATCTGGGAAGGTTTAACAGTAAAGTAAAAACAATGGGGAATGTAAATGTTAACCATCTGCAATTGTTATTACTGCTAGTCCTTATTATGGAGTTTTATACTAGTAGGGTTGAAGTTTTTGCCCATCCTCTTGCTTCTAACTTTTCAAGAGATCATTATTAATCAAATATAAACAAGCATTTGAACTTCTGTATAGCATCTAAGGGCACCTATATATGTGCAGGGAGGCTGCTCTGATGCACTGGAATTACAGCCCGTCAGAGCAGACTTGATTAATTGAGTCTGCTGGAGCGTGGTAATTACTGCATTACGGCAGACTCCAGCATCACATGTATCAGCATCCCTGCACAGAAAAATGGCAGTGGAGGTCCTATAACTAAAGCTAATTCAGCACAGGGATGCTGATACACAAGACACTTTGAACACTTTAATTAGAGTGACTCCAAAAGTGATGCAGGTCTACGTCCTGAACCTTCTCTCCAGAATCGCATGTCTCATGAGGACCAGCAGCTTCTGCTTAATACAATTCTACACAAGTCTTACATAGCTTACAACACTTTTTTGTTCATGATTCAATATGACTAAATGGGATTTAACAGCCGAGAATGGAAAATCCACAGAATGTATCCAGTCTATGTGTAACTGTACAGATCTGTAACCAAATGCTTTCTTTTGCATGGTGACTAGCAACACAAGCTTGCAACAGCTTAGGAAGCATTGCTACTTCATGGTCTGAGAGAACTCCAATGACCCATCCTCAGAGGATCTCCCATTACAAAAATCAAATCCCTCAGGATTTGCATGGAGAAATAGAATTGAATCAGAGATTGACAACCTATCGTCCATGAGCCAGATCCAGCCCACAGACATGGGGCTTTGGTGTCAGGGGGCTTTGGCAGCAGTTGCTCTCATTGTGCTGCCGCAGAGAAAAGTGCTGGCTGTGGGTCCTCCCCCTGTATTCCCATGGGGAAAAATGCTGACTGCAGGCACTCTCACCATGCCACAGCTGGAAAAAGTGGTGGCAGCAGCTGGGTCCTAGGACTTCCCTACCACCTGTCACTGACCAGACCTGGGTCAATTTGACTCAGCCTTAAAAACTGAATTTGGACTATGATGGTTTTTTTCAGAAAGTTACATTACCAACATCCTTGTTCTTTATCTGAGCTTAGCTCTAATTTAGGACAGGGAGAGATCTTCAAACTGAGCACCACTCGAGAACATCAGTATGAAGGAGCTATTCACAGATAATGCTGTGAAATCATTAGAAGGAAAAGAAAATGATGACAAGAGTGAAACATTCTGCCTTCTACATCTACATTTTAAACTAAGCAGAGTAACGCCACTAGACCCTCAGGACAGTATTTCTAAAAGAGCAAAGAATCTGCCTGCTGCATCAGTTTTAAATTAAGATGATTCCAAAGACACCAACACCACTTTACTAGAGCCTTTCCTGAAAGTGAGATACTAAGCTCTTCCCTTGAGCCTCTCTTGGAATTATTTTGGTCTACTGCCCAAGTGCCATGATTTGTATCATGAGTTGGCCATGTTGGTTAACAGTTATTTCTTCATCTCTGCTGTATAGTCAACTCTGCTCTTTGATGTTACTCAGTCACTATTTCCTTTGCTTTCACTTTTATCTCTGTCCTGGCACTGTTCCTTGAAGCATCCTCTTCACCAGATGGCCTCCATCTCTCCTTCAGAAGTGCCCAAAATATTCCAGCTACCTCCTCTTGATCTTTCCCCAGCAGCAAACCTCTTCATCCTAGAGTCCTGGAGTACCAATGGATTTCTCCTCCTTGCTGTTCTGTGCCTTTATATGACGCTTTTAAAAGGAATTCATTGGAAGCAGTTAACATCAGTTCCTCATTAGGCATGATGCACTCATTTCTAAGAGACTACCAAGGGGAAAATACAGGCTGAGTATAAACGCTGGTACACTTGTATTTCTTTAGTGGAATTGTGTCTGATTAGTCCAACACTGAATCTGAGCCCTAGTCTTCCACCAGGAGCCCCAACTTTTTGTGCTCAGGGATCAATTCAGATTCTTTAATGTGAAGGTCAAAACAGCTTTCAATGCACATGTCCAGAACAATAGTATCATGTATTCACTAGCATATCATTAGTAAGATCATCCACTTCTGCAGTATCATTAGGAGATGCAACAAAATCTCTTGTGTTATGTATATTAAGATGGAGTTTAGAGGCATACAGCTTGATCAGGTTTGAGAAATATGGGGGCAGGGGGGCTTGTCATAATTTGCATCTCCCTAATAGGTCAATGAAGCTCTGATAACAACTCCTTTTATTTGCAATTGGCAAGTATAATCAAGTATAAAGCTTTAGATGTTTTGTGGCAATGCAAGCAGCAAATAAATAATATGTTATACAACTAAAGATGTGGAATTTGATTGTGTTTCTTTTCCAAAAAAAACCCAACAACAAAACCCTCTGAAACGACCTTCAGGCTCCAAGTTATTTAGAAAAAGGGTTGAATTAAAACTACTTCGCTAATATTGACACAGGTCTGTTTTTTGTGCATAAATCTTAAATTTAAGCATTACTTCAAAACTAACGAAGCAATAAAAAAGCTTTACTTTTCAGCTTCAATTGCCTTCAACTACTTTACTGTAGTCCCCTTGGCACTGTCACTTCAAAATCACAGTATAATGCAGTATAGTGTTTTCCAGTGTCAGTAAAACAAAAGCTTTATTGAATAAATATGTGTGAAAATGCTGCAAACAAAAACATCTCCACAGGCAGCACCTGATTGGCTCTGAATAACCCTCTCTAGTGTCATATCAAGGCTCAGCAAGTGACTTCCTGTCATATCACAGTGCTGTTTATTTCAAGGTTCTTTGTCCTTTAAAAAAATTGTAGCAAAAACACATTTTCATTGCAGAAACCTGATAACTTACTCTTGACACCATGGAATAGTGAGGTGACATGGATTTTCCAGACATTGGGAACTGCTGATCTAATAAAATATCCTTTTTAACCTGCCAATTCTGCAATGACTATATAAAAATGATTGGGATAAAATAACTAATAAACATCTAACTTAAAGGGGGGGTGGGGTTACAGGACACGCTGAGTTTCATCTTTTCAGGAAAATGTAAAGTTAAACTGGAAGCTAAGACAAATAGTATATGGTGCCACAATCCATACTTTTTTTTAAAAAAAAGGTGTTTCCCCTTAGATTTTCCTGCATCTTCTTCAAAGATATAACATGACACCTGAGCACCCTGCACGGCAGCACTGCAATGGTCACTGGCAGCATGGTGGCAGCTGGTCGGGCAGCTGAGCCCCTTCTATTATTTTTCTGATTCCACCCAGTGCCCCAGTCATCCTATTCTTGGTTATGCTGCTGCGCTTCTTCTAGCACGTACTACAATACCAGGAGCTAAAAGAGTGCTGTAGATTCTACCAATACTATGATGAAAAGCATGCACTAATAGTACTATGTAAATGTTCTCATTAATGAGAGCAGATACTCTCATTAATGACTTGGCCACTGAAATCTGGAATCTCACTAATATAGCTACTTGTGTTTCTTTCATTGAGTCACTATTGCCAGGAGTTAAACCACTGACTCTAGTTTGCAGGAGAGTGTACTAAACAACTGTTCCAGCAAAATAAGTTCCACTAAAATACATTCAGAACAGGTTTGGATTTGAGTTTTTAAACAATTTTGCCTATGAATTTGTTACAATTTTATATTTTCCTTAAACATGAGAAAGACTCAATATTGTCTGCAGAACAGACAATATAATAAAAGGAATGTAACTGTTAAACATAGATTTTCAGTTGTAAAAGGATTTTCAGTTGTAAAAATGTGATTTGAATGTGCTTACACTAAAAAATAAGACTTCTTTGTTAAATCTACTTCTGACTCATTGGGTGAATCCCCACAAGCAGGAACATGTGTTTCCCTGGGGGCAAACAGCAGCGGCACAATGTGTGCCTGCTACCTGTCTCCAGGGAACGCCCGTGCGATGCACACTGTAGTGTGCAGCACGTTACCCTGTATGGGATAGAGGAAGCTGGAGCCAGCAACTGTGCTGGCCCCAGGAGCCTTACTTGGGGTCCTGGGGGCCTCTAGGAGCTGCAACTGTGTCAATCCTGCAGCAAGGAACCTGGCTGACAGCTAGAACATGGCTCCAGATGGCCAGGCTCCGGTTTTGGGCGGTGTGTACTGCCTTCACGTGCACTGCCCTGCTTTTTTCAGGCATGGGTTTTTTTGACCCTGGGGCCAACCTCCCCCAGGGAGGAGTATAAAGGTATTGCTTGGGCATGCAGGGATGAAATCAGGAAGGTCAAAGCACAATTGGAGTTGTAGCTAGCAAGGGATGTGAAGTACTGGAACAGGTTACCCAGAGAGATTGTGGAATCTCCATCCTCAGAGATTTTTAAAACACACCTAGACAGGCTAGGATGATAAATTTGGGGATGGTCCTGCTTTGCGCAGGGGGTTGAACTAGATGACCTCCTGAGGTCCCTTCCAACCTTAAGTTTCTATGACTCTAACGTCTAACTTAAATTTCCTCTGATGCATCTTGAAGCCATGTCTTCTAGTCCTGTCCCCTACAGCCACAGAGAAAGGTCAATCTCCATCCTTTTTATAATCATCCTTCAGGTATGTGAAGACAGTTATTCAAATCTCCCTTCAGGTATGTGAAGACAGTTATTCAAATCCCCATTCAGTCTTCTCCAGATTAAATAATCCTAGTTCTTTCCACCTTTCTGTAATCATTTTTATCACTCTCTGCTGGACTCTTTCCAATCTGCAGCTATATGTAGTTAACCGTGTTAATCTGAAGTCAAGATGAAGGCAGGGTAGATTTGCACCTTATAGACTAACTACAGGAGAGAGAGAGAGAGAGAGAGAGCATGCACACACACAAGATTTTGGGGGCTACAGCTCAC
The DNA here is from genome assembly GCF_000455745.1 of Alligator sinensis. NCBI lineage: Eukaryota > Metazoa > Chordata > Crocodylia > Alligatoridae > Alligator > Alligator sinensis. Next base: position 880,464 of record NW_005841987.1, read on the forward strand.
CTCATCAGATCCTGTGAAAGAATATGCAGGGAACAGTGTATAAGAAAAAGAGAAAGATTTAAATACAGAGGTACAAGGGAGGGGAAGGAGGGAAGTGCTAGAAGAACCAAAGCAGCAAAGAACCCACAGGAACAAAGGAGTTGAAAAAGCCAGGTAACAGGATAAGAATCTACAAGATAAGAGTCGCTGCTTAAATCATACTTAACACAATCTAGTCTATGGATGGTTTCTGGTTCTGCGAGTTCCTGTTGAATTTTTTTTAAAGGTTTGCTGTCTAAGAACAGCAACCCTGAAGTCCGTATGATAGAAATCACCCTGTTTGCCCAATAGACAGCAGAGGGGCATGATTATCAGGGGATGGCATTCATGACATTGATAGAGTGGCAAGTGCCTGTTGACATCTATCTTGAAGTGCTGGGTTCCCTTTAAACTTAAAAATGTAAATATATTGTTATTAAATGTATTGTTATTAAATGCAAATTTATTGTAATTAAATACTTGTTGGAGATGCAGTGCATTGCAGCCTACACTTGGTCACATGTTGTGGTCATGCTCTACTATCAATTCTTTTTAGAAAGAATTATAACTAAAATTAACATGATTTTGAACATAGTACTGATACCTTTGGCAAATATATGTGTTCTTGAGCATATACCTAAGGAATTCAACCTGAATCCTTCCCACATTGCACCACTAAAGAAGGTCTTATTAGTGACATGCATGGCCATATTAGGCAATTGGAAATGTAGGACATCTCCAAAAGTGAAAATCTGGAACAATGATATGATTCAAGTGACCGTTGTGGGGAAGAGTCATGTAGTAGGCTTAACTGACTCAAAAAATTCAATGCAATTTTGAAAGAGTTCGTATAATACTTTGGTAAATAAGTTATTACTCCTTGCACACTTCTCTTCTTTTCTATCTCTCCCTCTTCCCTTCACAATCTTACAACCTTACATATCTCAAAAAGGCTTTCATTGAACAAGGACACATCTCCAGAGAGATAGATCACACTTTTGAAAGAGCCACCTGGATACTACGTGAAGAATTGCTGCAGTAGAAAAAGAAAATCCCCATGAATCACACGCTATTAGTTATGACATATCACCCTTCCCTGGAACCCATATGGAAAATCCTCAAACAATTGGGACCCATACTAGGAGGAGACCCAGTTCTTAAAGAGATCTTCTTAGAGCTACCTATCCTAGCCTTTAAACAGGCACCGAACTTTGCCAACATTATCACCAGAAACAAACTTCCTATAGCGCAAAGCACACTGAATGGATCCAGACCATACCATGACAAGAAATGTAACACCTGCCAACATATCTCCACAACTCCAACAATAATGAAATCCCACAACAAAGCCATCACCATTCCTGGATCTTACACTTGCACCTCCAGAAATGTAATATATCTCATCAAGTGCACTAAATGCCCTGCTGGAAAATATGTAGGAGAAACCAAAAACAGTTGCATACCAGAATGAACGTACACTGAAAATCTATCAAAGACAAAAATACCCAGTTCCCTGTTGGTGCACACCTCTTACAAGACAACTACTCTCTCCAGTCTCTCAGTTCTAATCCTCAAGGGGAATTTACAAAACACCTTTTGCAGACGAGACTACAAACTTTACTTCAGAAATCTACTGGATACAAAAAATCATGGACTAAATATAGGCATTGGATTTATGGCATATTATAACCTACCTGTCAGGCAATAACCCCAGGTAACCTCTCTACATTTTACCAGCTACATTCTGTCACCAGGGCAACATTCCCCCCCGCAAGACTTACCTGTCTCGCACTTATTATCTCCCGTCCACCCGGATCTTCCCTGCCACGCATTTGCATTTCCACAGACATGCATTTTGCATATTGGCTTACACTTACACTCCACCCAGGAGAACACACAAACACCAGTAGACTCTCTCTATGCCTGAAGAACAGTGTTTATGCCCAAAAGCTCACAAAGAACAATTTTTCCAACTATTTAGTTGGTCTAATAAAAGATATCACACTTACCCAAAGAACCCTGTCTGCCTTCATGAATGGCATCTGTGTGGCCTTCTCCATCCCTAAATGCCCACAAACAGCATCTCTGCCCTTGCACACTGATGCAAAGGTAGATGAAGGTGAATCAGAGGGGTCTTCGTCTTTCTCAGAATAGTAAGAGTACCAAGAATCTGGTGTCTCTCCCAGAAAAAAGTGTGGAAGGCAGCAAATGAGCCAGATGCTCACATGCCACCAGTACTACAAAAATCAAGCAAGCCTCTCTAACTGCAGATATTGCTCAAATACCTGACTTCTCTGTGTGCTCTTTAATTTGTGATGGTAGAGGTACATGTGTATGCATAACTGACCCTCCATTCTTTGTTGTATGATATATCCATACTGTGCAGTACATGGTCAACTCTTTTCCTTTGAGGGGGCAGCGAAAAGTTAATCAAATGGTAAAAGATGAGTTGGATCCAGCTCTCCAAGACAAGAGATGAAATTAGACAAAAGAATAATTTACTAGCAGACCTGAAGCAGATGAATGGGAAAAAAAGAAAGAGAGAGAGTGAAGATAAGCAAAAAGCTATTCATCTCAGGTAGGGGAACCAACTTCAGAGTGTGTTACTTATGTAATTTGGTATTTACCTCCACAGCTACTAATCAGAAACAGTGTGCAAGAAGTCACCTACTCATGTCAAAACATCATTTCAAATGTGGTGGGATTGTCTGATAATTCAACTACACATTCAACTCCCTCTGCATAACACAAGAGGTAGGCTGGTACTTTCCAATAGAGATATAGGTGACTAGTTTTAGTCATTAGTATTTGGATACTTTCTCATAAATATTCTACCTTTTGCATCAACCTCTGAGATGTCTTATCTGAAAATATAATTCAATCAATGGATTTTAAGGGAACCCTGATGTTCTGAGATGAAAGTCACTATATAAATTAAATATAATTTTTAATGACATATAGTCATTGTGACCCCAGTCCAGCAAAGCACTTAAGCATGGGTTTGATGGGTTTGAAATAAATCAGTCCACTGAAGTTAATGGGATTACTCACATGCTTAAAATTACCCATGTGTTTAAGTGCTTTGCTACATCAGGGCTAAATTTTAAGGTCTTTTATAGAGTAATTAATACCAAGATCCATCCTACTCAATGTGAATATGGGCCACAGTGATTGCTTCCCCCCACTATCTTAAATATTTGGTACAGGTATAACGTACTGGTATACAAGTTATTTTCTAGAGTATATATGCTTTTTACCTGAGGCAATAGTTTACAGATGCTTGTATCGTGTTACAAGGTGGTGAATGTTATATTATCAATAAGACAGCCCACACACTGACACCTCCATTTCATCTGGCCTTGGATTTGAAGAAAAAACAATCCAACCCAAACAGTTATATTCTTTCTTGGGGATTTGGCATATGTAATATAAGAGACATGGAGGAAAATTTCTGAGAATAAATTAAGGAATGTACTTGTTAGTTTATTAATCAAAGTTTACCTGCTTCGCATTACACAGAGACAAATTAAATAGGCTACTATGGTACTCAGAAAACATCTGCTAACAAAGTCAGAAGTAATGATAAACAAACTTGAGTTCCCTTTGTGGTTGATTTTCATCCAGCTGCATTTAATTATAAAAAAGCTATCAAAGAAAGCTCCCCATTAGCAGCTAATTCAGAATGACTTCAGAAGAAAATCCCAGAGCCTCCAGTGATATCTTTCCAACAACTTTCTCATCTCTCCAAGTGACTGAGAAAAGCTGAATTAGACTAGTTTAGTTATCAATCCTCAGTTCTGCTGACCCATAGCCATAGCAAAACAAAGATGAAACATGGTACTTTTTCTGTTTCTGTGATTTTCTATTTTCAAAACATTATTATTGGTAGGACCGATAATATTCAGTAGAATCCTTCTTATAAGCAGTCTCTGTCAAATGCATCATTTAACATTATGTTATCAACTCTAATAAGCAATACAAACATAATAGTAGGAATTGCTTGTGTGCACATTTCAGAAGCAAAGCATCTGCCACCATTACCAAGATGTTTAAAAATTTTTGGTTTCATACTTTAAAATGAAATTGCACTGATTTTGCTGTTTTTCACAATGAAATTAAACAAGTGCTGGTTTGTAAGTACCTATTTAGAGCTTGCTTTCAGAGATTTTTGCATTGGTGTATTGACAGTTCTGTAAAACCCCCAGATAGATTCTCCATATCTGTATGGCTTGTCTAAATTTTATCGAAGTATAGTGGTCATCCTTTAAATTGTTATAGTTTATAGATAATTAATCATATCCTCAAAATTTCTCTAGAATTTCCCTAACTGAGCATAGGGAAGTGAGAGAATTCTGCACATTCAATAATAAAAGTACATAATTGCAAAGGGAAAATTGGAGAATATTAAGTCTGGCCAAAAGTACCGACATTGATTTGAAATTCCATTAAGGCCAACAATTTGCATGGATGCTATAAAGGACTCTCCATATGTAGCTTCTTGGGTTCTGAAAATGGCCAGATTATATTACTTGTACCTATTCTTTACAGCTTAGATAGATAGGATGGAAGAGAAAGGATCGAGACTAATAAAATAACTCAGTGTTTTTTGTTTCTTCTTGTTTCTATTCTGGGAATATTTTGTGGGTGATTCTCCCCCAAAATCCTTGCTGCTATCTGGCTAGCAGGCAAATATGAAATCAAAAGTCAGCATGCCAGATATGCACAGCTGTATTTGTGCTTTTCCAGATCCCACAGGAAAGCACACCACATGTCAGTTATTTGACTTAGGGTGGTTTGGTGAGGTGTAAGTTAAAGGGGCAGCTGTATAATCTGGGAAATTTTCCAGATTCATTTTGTACCAATTTCTCTAGCAATACCACAAGCAGAAGTGAAGAGGCAGACACAATGGATTCTGGGTAACAGGTAGAAAATAGTAAAACATTTGCTGACTGAGAAACATCAATTTCTCAGTCAGCTCCCATTTCTAGAGTCTTCTTAGAAACCAGTAGAACTTCTGTTATGAAATTTTCCTCCCAATAATGTAAAGGAGCTGCAACAGAATACTGCTATTCTAAGATACTAGGGAAATAAAAAATACTAGCATATATCCATATGGTAATTGCCCTGAAGTTTCCTGAAACCACTGCTTTTTATGTGTTTTCCTGATTTTCTAGAAGACAGCTTATTGCATGGGATGTACCTGACCTAGCAGTTTAGCAGATAGAGGAAGATGTTGATAGCATAGTCTTCTAGTCCCATTGTTTACATAAACACGCATCCAGCAATCTGTGTCTGATAGGGTGAACATACGGCATTAATTTTACCCTTGGCACATGGATCAAACAATATTGCCAATATCTATTGTTCTCTTCAGAACAATATGCCTAGTGGTTTCAACATATCCTCTTCATTAGCTGGCTTCACATCAACCATTATTCTGTGTATGTGTCTCTCTCTCTCCATAAAATTGGGTATGGATCATGTTCTTGCACAAGACCATGTAAGGAGGAATGCAATAATGGGTGGCGGATTACTGCAGCCATGAGTCTTTTGAACAATTTGCTGTAAGCCAAATTACATGTAGACACAGGGGACAAGATTGCTTGGTGTTTTAAGTATTCATCTATATTGGGTAGGTTTTTATTGTTTTTGTTTTCCTCCAGAAATGAAAGGAAGTGGCCAATCAGATCCAGAATCCATTTTATCTATACTCCAGAAGAAAACATTCTGGGTTTGGTTCATCTGAGAATGATTTTAGAGTTTGCAGCTCCACTCAGGTGTGTACCAAAGAGGCTTCACAGTATCCTTTTTCCAGCCTATTACTGTAGATCTCTGGTATTGTTACTGGTATTGTTGTTGCTGTTATTGTTTGAGAAATATTCATTCGGTAGGAGTAACACCATTGTAACAAAGGAGAATAGTGCCTAAGAACTGACCCTACATATTCAGAAGGAACCAACAAGCAGGAATCTCAGATGCTCCTTCCAGAACTAGGGTATGTGCAGATGTTGCACTTAGATGGAAATAATTAAGGTTAGGTTGATCTAAGTGCTGAACAGTTCAAGTAGTTCAGATCAGGCAAAAAAAACGACAGGCCCAATCTAACTTAGTTTACCCATGGCCAATGTAACTGAATGTGTGCACACTTGTGGACTCCAGACATTTATCTTAGCCCTGGGGCTGCACTTTTCCTTCCCTCCCCCCAAATCTGAGCAGGCTATTTTTAGATGTCTGACCCCTCCCCCCACCCCCACAGTCCTGGATGGACAACCCTCTGTCCCACCTCCCACCCCAACCACTGGGCTTATTTAGTCTGAAGAAGAAAAGACTGAGAGATAATTTAATATAGCCTTCAACTGCCTAAAGGGTGGCTACAAAGAGGATGGAGCTGGACTGTTGTCAGTGGTGGCAGATGACAGAAAAAGGAGCAATGGTCTCCAGTTGCAGCAAAGAAAGCTTAGATTAGATATTAGGAAAAACTTTCTCACTAGGAGAGCTGTAAAGCACTGGAAGAGGCTATCCAGAGAGGTTGTGGTTTTTAAGACCTGGCTAGACAAAGCTTTGGCTGGGCTGATACAGTTGGGGATGTAGCAGGTGTTTGGATTAGATGGCCTCCTGAGGTCCCTTCCAACCTTAATTTCCTATGATTCTATGATCATAGATCTGGTCCTGGGAACATCTGTACATCCTCCTAGAGAAGTATTACCATTTCAATAGCATTCACTTGATTCCAGCTTCAGCCTCCTGTGTGCCAAAGTTGCTTGTTTCCACTTCCAGCAGTAATCAAATTCAGGGTTTCTTCTCTAAACTGTATTGCACATCAGTCCATGTTTCTACTTACCTTGATCACAAGTCCATTTAAGTCAATGGAAGAGTTGCCATAGATTTCAGGTTTTGTGTGTGCAACTGACTATGTGCAACCAGTATATATTTGCTAATTTTCTGAAAAAAAATGTAGGCATCTAATTTTTTAGTATTATTTCCAGAATTATAGCGTGACACTGCTTGGGGAGGAGATGCTACTACTAACAATTAAGTTGCTTTTGATTAATTTAGGAACCCATGTACTCACTGGGTTTGTACTTTTTTCAGAGTTCCTTCTCTAAAATTTCTTCTCATGGGAAATGCTAAACTGTTTTCCCCTCTTTACTGCCTGATTTTGAACCACTTGTATTCTTTTAGCCTTGAGATCGGGTGACTATAAACCCAGTACCTGAAACAATTCCCCTGCCCCTTATAGCTTTAGAGATAAATCAACGTTAGCCCTTTTCATATATATAACAATTTTCACCAGGTTCATTTGTGGAGAGGTATTCTGTAGTGTCCTTTGTACTATAAACTACAACATAAGGATTTTAAAAGGAATAACTCAGATGACAAAGGGTCAGTCATATTAATTCTGTTTTGCTTTCTCATATCCTAGCTGGACACATGCCCACAGTGTGTATTTGGCTGTAAAACATACAGAATTCAGTATGAGCTGATTTTGTAATATCAGAAAGTGATTATAGTTAAGATCATGTTCAGAGCAACTGTAGTTCAAACTCACAGAGAATTTGTTGCTTTAGTTACAGAAGGGATAAAATGCAAAGGCCCATTTTAGCATCACTAACATTTTACTCAGAAGGAAAGTGGTTTCAGAATTGTTCCTCTGCTCCACTCATACTGGAGAGAGAAACAATAGCAGCAGAGCCATTGCATGATGTCTCTCAAATTATTCTTATTGATCAATAAACATAATGCATACCTCAGAAAAGTGACTGTGACCCTGTTTTAATACTGTGACCTATGTGTCATTATGGTCCCTTTTTTCACTTTGAGACGCATCTTTTCTCCCCAGTTTATCTAGCCGCACAGGGGATCAGTGTGGTTTTGCCATTCAGGAGGAACACGAAGGCAGACACAGGTACAGAGAATGCTGGCTTTGGAATCCTGAAGAAGGTGACAAGATTGGGACAGATGGGAGGAATAGGATGGGAATTAAACAGTATGGGGGGAATTAAATTTAAGCAGTATGGGAGGAAGAAACTGCATTAGCTTCTAACTAGCCATGTAGCACAATGGGTAGGACAGGGGCAGGCAAAATGCAGCCCATCAGGCCTTTCTATCTGGCCTGCGAGGCCCCTAAAAAATTTAGAAAATTAATATTTATTTGCCCCGGCTGCCTGTCATGCCACTCTCAATGGTTTGCCAAAACTCAGTAAGCGGCCCTCTGCCCGAAATAATTGCCCACCCCTGGGGTAGGACCTCGTTAAGTAATTAGTCAGTCTACTTTCACTAGGTGATAGATGTTGATTTGCCTAGTCCATGAGTTGTAAGAGACTCATGTGCTCTAATTAAATGTTGATTGTTTCCATTCTATATACATTTTATTCATGGTGTTTGTGAGGGCATAGTGATGGACTGTCACTTTCACCTTTAAGTTTTATTTTGGAGGCATGTCAATTTTATGGTTAATATTGAAATTACAGCTAATAAATAATTTCAGTTATTTTGATCCCTGAATCCTTTTGAATACTTGCAGTTCATTTTAAACAATGTCTAAACATTTCCTGCTCGCTGTTGCAGTAGACATAAGGATATAGACTGAGCTCAGGTGCAGGGTATGAACAAGCATTCAAATTACCCAGCTCAGGTTAGGTGGCTGGCTCTGAGCCTTGAGTGGGTTCTGCTGCATGCAGGCATTTCCATGGGCAACCAGAGCTAAGTCAATGGGAAGGGCTGATGAGATCAGGAGAGGGCTGGTGGGAACACAGTGGGGCTTCCCAGTCCAGTGGGGACAGTCAGAAGGATGAAAACAGCACAGCTCTAGGGCTGTGATGAGTGGCTAGGCTTTCTCAGCTATTGATCTGTGCTGTGAACATGTGCAAGCATTCGTCAGGCTGGGTTAACCCATTTTAGATCAAATTAACTCAGGCCAATCTAAAGTTTGTTGTATCTCAGAAATCAGCTAACCCCTGTGAATGCTTCTTCACTCAGCCCTTGATCTCCCTAAGCTTGGTTAGGTAAATCTACATGTAACACTTGTACGTACCCAAAAGCATAGTTGCCATTACAAAGAAATAAACTAAGCAATAAGGTTAATATATTTTGCTGGTGTCTCTACTACCCCTACCTAAAATATCCTCTGCAGCTGCTGGCCTCGAAAGCTGTTCTCCATTCCGCGAGTAGTTCTGGGTACCTATAGCAGTTATCCAGGAAAAAAGGCCTATAACTTAAAGTCCCCAATGAACTCCAAAACAGATTTTAGAAAGAAAAGTGAAGCAGCTGAAGCCAGAGGAGAGTTAACATTGTTAAATTATTACACACCATTAGAAAAGTTATTGCCTATAGTAAATATAGGAGTAAAGCTGTGGAAATCTCAGATGTCACTATGGGAGTATCTGTTAGCAAGGCTGGTGTTTTAACGACATCCATTTTACCTGTCAACTATCATTTATATGGATGCTGCCTTTTTCTGTGAGACTTCTGTTTCCATTCCTTAACCAGAGCAGAATTTCACTTACATGGCCAAACACTAGGTACAATTTGCCAAAGCAAAAATTAATTTCAATTTTAACAATTTTCCATCACTTCCAATAAGATGTGATACATTTTTAAATAAATGCATTTGAAATAAAAGTTACTGTGACCCTCAGCACACACCGCAATTTTATTTAATATTTCTCCTTTCCCGCCCATTTTTCATTCCAATAAAAAATGTAATTTAAATGTCAAGTTGCACATAATACTGGCGGGATGTTACATTGCTAGTATCTCATACAATCTCAAATAATCCAAATATTTTCTACTACTTTAGCAATTTTCTTCTACTTTAGTATATCAATTTGCAGGTTTTAAACTCTATCACAACCGCCATTTCTTTGAACACATTTTATTTCTATATAAATGGCAGAGTAAAATGTCCTTTGAGTTCTACACAGGAATCAGTGTATTTATGAAATTATATTTTCTGCAGTTCATGTATTCTACCTGTTGGCATGTACTCAGTGATTGTGATTTCATGTTTCCTAGCAGATTGACATATAACTACAAAAAAAGGGAAGAAAAAATGGGAATGAGAGCAATAGAATAGGCAGAGAAAAGTAGGATGAGATATTCAATGCTTCCAGCACTTACTATAATGATAGAAAAGAAGGATGGTAAGGTGGGAAGAATGCACCATGTACTTGGGAGACCAAGTTCAAGTTGGTACTTCTGCACAGAGTGCATGGGATCACTAGGCAAGTCACTTGGGGCTAAATTTACAAGGATACTTAAGCATCAAAGCCCAATATAGTTAGCCATTACTGAGATCCTCAAAACTCCTGCCCTTTCACCACCTAATGATAAAGGTGTCTAAAGTCTCTGAATGCCTTGCCACAGGACAAGGCACAGAACCATGGTTCCAATACCACAGAATTGCTCAGAGCCACAGATCATGGAAGAATTTGCAACCTAAAAGTTTCATTTGTAGGACTTGATTGAACAAGTGTTTACAAAACCTGCTTCTTAATCTAGGACCCACACAAAAGTTAGCTAGAGAGCAGCAGCACCACCCGATAATCTAAGAGTTGCAATACTCACCTGGAATATGAGACGTTCACACCCCTCCTCTCTTTATTTCATACCTTCTAGACCAGTTAACCAAAATCAGGCTATAAAGGGCTCTCGGGATGAGGGACGATTTAATTACAACAGATCCAGGAGCCGCTCTAATTAAAGTGCTTGTAGCATCTCATGTATCAGCATCCCTGCACTTCAAAATGGTGGCAGGAGCACTTTATCTAAAGCTCATCAAATGAGGTTTAGTTAAAGTGCTCCTGCTGCCATTTTGAAGCACCGAGACATTGATACACAAAATGCGGAGGCTAGCTGGGGGTGCTAATTAGCACGCTCCAGCAAACTCAATTAATCGAGTCTGCTCTGACACACTGTAGCTACAGTATATCAGAGCAGCTTCCCACCACATGTACAGGCAACTTAAGTGTTAGGCATTGAAATGTTCAGCATTGTGACACTTACATTTCCTTATGGGTTTAATCCCTAATCTCTGTTTTACTTCCCCAATATAAAATGTCCTCATAGGGGAGAGACAAGGATAAAATGTCAAGGTTTATTCAGCTCCTGGATATTGCATTAACTGAGGTCATATAAGTGTCTTAGATTACTTTACTTTAATGCTACATCTTTTCAAAAGGAAAGGAGATATAAGGAAGAAGAATTTATCTAGATTCTTTAGCAATCTGGAAAGCTATTTGAAATTACATAATACAATAAGGTCCTGCATCAACTTTATGACAGACCAGGCCTGCTGTGGTGGAAGGAGGCTGGAAGTGCAGGATCGGGACTGAGCGCATCTGCACCAGGAGAGTTCTTGTCTCAGACAGGGGAATTATGGAGTAATTAATAAAACCCAGTACATTTAACTTCTGATCCAAAGCTGTTAGGAATTGTTGGTGCATGTTTACAGGCCCTATTCCAAAGCTCACTGAAATCAGTGAAAAGACTAGCATTGATTTCAATGTGCTTTGGATCACACCTTTAAGGAGCTGTTACATTCTATCTCAGAAATGAGATGAACTTTAAAGCTCTCATCTGTACCTTGCAGGGGTGCTGGGAGCTTTAATTAATTAATGTTTGTGGAACTTGTTGAGATTGTTAGAGGAAAGGCACTAGAGAAAGATGAAGTGTTGTATATTATTACTCTCAAGAATATTCAAACTCTTCACCATTCCTTCACTCCCCTTCTCATGAACTACTGAAGCACTTTCTTCCTCCTTCTAAAACAAAATCTGCCCCCTTGACAGGCACAAACCATTAGAGAGGCTGTGTTTACAAGCACCTGACAGCATTTTCACAAGTTTATTTTGACATTGACTTTTAATCAACAGGATGGTGATTGAATAAGCCAGTCGGATGTTTCACGAAAAAGGAATATATTAAAAGCACACAAAAGTACATTGATTATGTCTACAAAGATATATAATTAAAAAGTATAAATCAAGTGCTGCTATTTTACACTTGACTTTAGGTGTTTTGAACTCTTATGGTCCCGTTGTATACATGGTTAAATACGTGATGCTGTGTGTTTCAAGCAAATCGCCTGTAAGCAATTTTAGATTTTAATGAAAATAATTACAGTTTGAATAATATGAAGTGTATCTGAAGTATAACCCCCGATGCTACTTCCCCAGAATTAGCTGTGATATAAATTATCATGATTTATTATGGTTACTCTTGTGCTTTATGTGTTTGTAGGAGATCCTGGCTAGCAGCAATGCTTCTTAACTTACAAAGAATTGTATTTCAAAAGCAATTTTTCCTTGGATCTCTTCTGTAATTCTTCCACAAAAGTGATATGATTTAACTATGGCTGAAGAATGTGATATTGCAAAGATGGCATTATTGTGCTGTCATTTTGACAGCTTACTTTAATTTACACCATTTAATGGATGAATACATTTTTATTTTAAATCTGCTGTTATTCTTTCTTAATATACCATATGCCATCAATCCCACATGTTCTTCGTTGCCTGAGCACATGAAAAGTACATAGCGCTATAAAGCAATATATATGTTGTATACAACCTATTGTTTGAGTGACACTCAGAAGCTAAGACTGTGTTTGTTCTATGAGGACATTGAACCCTGAGCCAAAATTTGTCATACAGTATGTTATGCACCACTTGGCATCTGCCCTCTATCTCAGAGATGCTGCCTCTATAAAATTAAGTTAGTGCGTTCCTCTTAGATGAGCAATGCTATGTGAATGTGAAAGATTCTTCTAATTTCATTAGTGCAAAAGTTCATATCAGTTTGCAGCTGGTTTCAGTTGCACTCACAATTTTTAAAAAGTTTTTGTCCAATATTACAGAACATTTTCCATTTCCAGGTCCCAAACATTTTGGGCCTCACTCTACAGCTATTACTCCCACTAGTAAGAAACTGATCATTCACGTGAGTAAAGACTGTATAATCAGGCCTTCTGTCTTCTTTTGGAGAGTGTAGCAGGATCTTTTATTTTCCTCTGTGCCCAATGGACCAACTACCTGGGTGAATGAAACTAGAGGATATACATAATAGTGCAAAATCTAGGCCTGCCCCCACCTCACTGCAAGATGTACACTCAGAACATTATAAATCCTGTCTCCCCCTTGCACTACAGAACTACCACATGCAAAGTCCTGCTTCTCTTTTCATGCAACCAGCATCCTACCCTCCCAGCAGGTACCATGCCAGTTAGTTTCTGCATGGGGTATCTATAGACATGCTCTGGGAGGGAGGGTTGTGGGGGTGCTTTAATTAGCGTAGCTCCAAGAGCCACCCCTATTAAAACACCTGCATTACTGCGCTGGAAAATGGTAGCGGGGCACTTTGAACTAAAGCTCATCGAGCGAGCTTTAGTTTAAAGTGCTCTGCTTCTATTTTTCAGTGTGGGGACACTAATACACATGACAGTGGAGTCTGCTGGAGTGCAGTAATTACCATGCTCCAAGAGACTCAAGTAATTGGGTCTGCTTCAACGCTCTGTAATTATGGCATGTTGAAGCCGGGAACAGGTACCATTGAACTCTATCTGGCCCATGGAGTGCCAGATTTTGCAGTCTCTACACAGGAACAGATACCATTGAAAGCCCCTGGAAATGTATTGCCAGGAAACAGAGAAGAGCTCCAAGGAAAAATTGAAGAGACAGAGGCTGCACCCATTATTCAGAAAAGCAACTGACCACAGCTTGAAGTACACCCTCATTTAAGGTATCTTTTCGGCATTTGCGTAACTTTAAGCAGCTGCTTAGTCCAGTATGTCTTCAAGGTCATAGTCTTTCTGAAGTGTGACCCACAACCACCCACTGACTCTCAAGTTCTTTATATCTAAATACTTTTGACTCCAGCTTCTGTATAGTAGAAAGGAACTAGCAAAAACCAGTAGGTCCCTAAAATAGAGAAGGGTAAGAAATCAAAGTTATAGAAGAAAGGAATTTAAATTGTAAACAAATATGCAAATCCAGATTTATGTTACTAGCATGTCATTATCTTTAATCACCTGACAGCTGATATTTGTACAATCACATTGCTAGGATCCTGATGACAATAATTTTAAATGATTTGTGTGATAGTTAGTGTGATAATTTTTCAAACTCCAGCACTTATCTAGTATATATTGCTGTAAGTTAAATGTCAGCAATTTGATGGAGAATGTCAGTTGCAATCATTTGATACTAAAATTTAAAAGCAGTGTGATGCTAATATGAGAAATTAGCTTTATTTTAAGGACTACTTAATGCTCACCAAATTGTCTTTGGTTTGGAAGTACATGCACACATAATACACAAACGACATTCATTATTGTTTTTTTTGGCAAAATGGTAACATTGTATAAAATGGCTGGAAAATATAATGTCTAGTATAAATTCAGTATTTTAAGAAGTAGATGCCCAAATGTGAGAAAGTTGGTTAACACACAAACAAAAGTTGTTTCAGACCTTTATACTTATCCAGCTCTTTGAACATGTACACAATATTCAGTACATCTTTTCATGTCTTGAAAACACAAACCTATGATAATACCAAAGGAAAGTTTACATTTCTGTAAAGATGCAACCTCATATGAACTGAAAAAACTTCCCTGAAGATTCCAGATCCCTTTTTACACTTGCAATGGCAAAGATTGAGTTAATAGTCCAGCAAAAGCAGGAAATATTTCATTTTTAAATAAACTAATGCCCATAATTTTGGAACGAGACAATGCAAGGAATGTTCTTTAAATATAAATACACATACATACACACACATATGTATGTATGTATGTATGTGGAAATATTTTGTTTTTTATGTATATATATTTTTATGTAAATATATGTATGTATGTATAAATATATAAACAATATTTATATATTTGCATATAAATGTGACAAGAAAGGCACATCTAAACATGTCACTATGGCAATGGTGTTACTGTGCTGTGATTTAGTACTTCCTTTTGGAAATACTAAATCATGGTGCAGTAGCTGTCTATGCTGCACTGTATGCACAGTGCATGATAACTCTTAGCAGCTATTTCACCGTAGCAGTGTGATATACCGGGGAGAGCGCATTACTGCAGCGAAGTAGCTGCTGGTCATGTGCAGACACCCACAGATGCTACATCACTGTAGTGTGTTGCTACGATAACATAGGATGCATCTACATGTGATCCTAAGTGATCTATTTGCATGTGCCTAGAGACCACTGACACCTATCTCCAACACTTACTGAACACATCCAAGATCTGAAATTAGTTTCAAATGCAAATAAAGCGCCTTACTGGTCACTGAACAACAGATCAAACAGTTGATATAAATTGATGCTTTTCCCACAAATCATTTTGCATGGCTACCTCCAGATAGAAGGAACATCACAGATAAACTAGAGCCAGAAAAGGGCAACCAGTGGCATTTCTGTGTTAATCGGATACTTTTTTTACTTTTAAAGGATTTGTCTGTCATTTTCTCTCTAACAAAGATGTTACATCTAGGATTTGGATTTATGCTGTGTTTTCAGGCAGGAAAGATGGGGTAAGAAAGAACAGGGAAAGGAATATAAGAAAATGTGTATCAACTCCCACTTCTCTCAACCAGCCTTGTAAAGGTAGTCTACATAATACTTCTGCCTTTAACTAATTATAGGAATACACTTTAAAGTGGGGAAGAGTTTCAGAGCAGACACATCAGTGACAATAGGGAGGAAGGGATGCATGATTTTCAGAGAAGTGAATGCATGGGGAATTCCTGTGGATGGTCCTTATTTTCATTGGGTCTCTGAATTTACTTAGTAAGGCCTGAGTCCTTTTCAGGCCACAGCCTCAAAACTGGGGTCTTGGCTTGATAGCACTGTTGGTCATCTCTACCTGCCACCCTGCAGCTAGCCATTCAGGCTGGTTAAAAAATATGTGAAGCCTTCAGAAGAGCCTAACTGTCCACCTACTCCTCATCATCGGAGTGGGCAGCTGGGGTCAGCTGACTGTCCACTTACTGCATATAAACCCCATATCTGAAACAGGAAGTATCTGGGCAATAGGGCAATCTGACCCAAAACTGCTTTGCTCTGGCTTGATTCTTGGCTTCACCCTCTGTTTCATCTCCCAACTTCATTTGGTTCAACTCCTGGACTTTGCTTTTTGTTTGACTTCCCAACTTTTTGACTCAGCTCATTCTTAGGCTTTCTTTTGGACTGACCCAGTTCAACCTCAGATTCCACTTACCCATACCAGCTCTGGTTCGTATCTGGTGGATGATCCCAGAGTGTCCTCAGAGCTGACCACCCATATCCCACCATGACACATTACATTCCCACCCACCCACTCACATATAATCTGTATATCTGTATGCAGTCATGAACATATGAGCACATACAGAACCAGATGTGGTAAGTATAAAATTAATTGAAGTAAATGTTTTCTATAAATGTATACCCTTCATGAAAGCTGAGATTCTTATTATGATACAATCACATTGCAAAAGCAAGAAATGTTCAGCATTTATTCATGGCCCCTTGCTATGATGCAGTAACAAAGGGAAAATCATTTCAGTCCAACTCAGGAAAGACTTTGTTTCATTGTCGCTGTGAGGTGATTAAAGAAGAAAAGCAATATCCAATGCCAGTCTATAGAGACAAGAACTACTACAGTCCAACTCAGTGTATGAACTTTCTAGTATAGGCCATTAACATGACAAAACATTTTCAAGGAATATTTTGACAGATTTCACTGAGTACACTTTCAGCGCTCTGTTCTTTTGAAAATCTGGCCATAAGATTCAGAATAGAGCTGCTGGTGGGTGTAAAACACTTCTTAAAATCTGGTCTTTATTAGGATCTAAATGGGAGCTCAGCACTTTAGAAAACCTGTCACATGCTAAATTATAAAACTACTTACAGTTAATGGATACAACTAATTCCATTGCCTTCAATGACTTAAAATCTTAATTTCTTCTGATGTTGGGAACACCAATACCTAGAAGAAATGATAATGATAATACTTTAAGATGCCATTATATTCTTCTAGCAACTAAGTCTGTATTGCTGAACTTCGGTGGACATACATCAGAAACAGTGATATTTCTATAAATACTTCCACTTTACCTGTTGTTTATGATTTTTTTTACTAGAAAAATTAGAGACAATGAAAAAGTAATATTGGAAAGATCTAACAAGTTTCAAACAAAGTATATTAATATAAACTAACCAGTATCAGCCAGAATAATGAAATATGGCCTTTTGTTTAACCTTAAGGCTAGGGACAGACATTACACATAAACCGGTATAAATTATTAGAAACTGGTTTAAACCTGTAACAGAACAGGTGATCGGTACACATAAACCATGAAAATGGCTGAAATTGGTTTGAGATGAACCTGGTTGAAAATAGTATCAGACTTAACTGATTTGAGTCAAGCCGGTTTATGCAATGTCTGTCCCAGACCCTTTCCTGGTTTAACTTAAACCAGAGTCCCCCAGCATCCCAGATGCTTTGCAGCCCTGTGCAGGGCTCTTTGCTCCACAGCAGGGCTGGCTCCACCCCTCTGCTTCCTAGTTGGAACTCAGGCAGAAACTATAGGCAGAGCAGTGTCTGCCTGACTTTCCCTTGTTCCCACCCACCCCCCACTCCCTACTCAAGCAGGGATTCCCCCTCTCCCTTCTGCCACAGCATAAGCCATAGCTAGCATGTGGTATGCTAGCTAATGCTGAGATGTGTCTGTGTAAGGCAGACAAGACAGTGTCTGCTTAGGGCTTTCTGAAGCTAATCAACAGGTCACCTGGTAATGTTCCTGTGGCAGCGAGATGCCCCAAAAGGCACCTGAAGGGGAGGGGGCAGTCCCTGTGGGCCTCAAGCCACATAAGCAGCCCCCCCACTGGGGAAACACCTCCAGGGGCTCAACCGGAGCCAGAGCAGGAGCCACAGCTGTGCAAGCCGGCATTACACTGGCTGTTTAATCAGCTGGTCCCTGGGAAGATTTAAAAGCCCCACCAGGACCCGGGAGGAAGGGGGAGTGAGGGAGCATGCTGGCGTGGAGTGCACCAGACATGCTGAGGCTCCTGCAACAGGCAGGAGCAGTACAGCTGGCTCAGTGCTGGCATTCAGAGCAGGGGGGGAAGTTGAGCCCCCTGTAGCAGGCTGGGAGGAAGGAGGCAATCCCACACTCCTCTCTTCTCCAGCAGTCTACTTTTTCTGATAAAAGAGCAAACCAGAAGCACCCCGTCCAGAGGCGATGAAGAGGGTGCCAGCCTACTTGAGCCCTGCTTACCAGTTTCTGCAGCAGAAACACTACCCATCAAGACAGCCAAACTGGTCCCAACAGGACCCACGCTAACGCGGGTTCCCCTAAGCAAAATGGGGTTGGCTGAGCACGATCAAACCACACAGGTGGCACCTATCTGGTTGGTGAGTGGATGGGGTGTAGGGGAGGCAGAGCCCAATGGAACATTGCGCCCAAACCATGAGTACGACCGTCCCCGGGGGCCCCCAGGAAGATCTCCACTGAACCCTCCCTTTATCCAATAATACCAAGTTGTGGCAGGTGAGTTGAGGTGCAGGGCCCTGCACCAGATGGACAGTACGTCACTCGGGGCAGCCTCACTTAAGACGCCTTACATCACAGTCCCTCTATTCCTCCTTTGGAAAAAGTTGTTTAAGAGGAGCTTAAACTAATAAGAGATGCTTTTTTTTCTTGATGAGCTGCTAAATGCTGTTATCAACTCCCTGTTGGGCTGGTCAGGAGCAGCGAGGTTGTGGGAGGAACCCGTCCCTAAGCAAGGTGTCCTGCTGGGGCCTGGCCATGCTCCCCTCAGCTCAGCACTTTGGAAGGGAAGGGAAGGGAAGCGAAGGGAAGGGAGGGCTGCTCTAGCACTCTCCAGCTTCTAACCTGAGCCACTGCAGGCATGTGCTTGCATTTCTTCAGTCCAGAGGGGATGCCTGCACACTTACAAACTGGTTCAGCCTAGCCAGGTTAGACTAACCTGCAAAGATTTAATCAATTCAGGCTCAGGCTTTTTGAATGTCTGTCCTTAGCCTAAAAATATGGTCACATTTACTTCTGATACTCAACATTCCTACTATCAGAGTAGTGGCTTCTTCTAAGTCATCTGTGCCTCAATTCCAGCTGGTATTTAAGCAATGGGATGATTCATCTGCTTAAGCATCTGCTTAACTAGAAAGATTCTGCCTAATAAGGACTAACTTTCTATCAAAGTCTAAGAATTTTGGACTGGACCGCATCTAGTAGAGTATTGTGATATTTCCTGAAGAATCACCCAAAGTTTGTAACATAGCCTAGGAACTTGGACTTTTACAATAAAGTTTTAAGGACCACTGTGTGTGAATGGAGGCAAAACATTTTGTAGACTTAATCTAATTTTCCTTACATGTTTATAGATATATTATTTCAGGATGAGTATTTTTACCATGCTTTTACCTGATATTCAACATCTATCTTTTTTACTTGTCCTTTCTATTGTATCGTTTCATTTTTTCTCACTGAAAAACAAACCCCACAGGAGATGTAAAAGTTCTAATAGCAGTAGGACTGTTTTTTGTTTCTGTCCACTGGTGCCAAAGCAGAACATATGTTTAACATGCTGGAAAAATATATCCATGGCATTATATTAGCATTATTGTTGTCTTCTAAGTCACTGAAATGTTCTATACATCAAAGGAGATGAAAATGTCCAGTCTGTTCCAATAGAGTTCTGTTTTGGCTTAAACAGTACAGAAGAATAAGGACTAAGCAGTGAACATTTATAGGCTGAAAATAGATAACTACTTCTGATTAGCTGGAAAATTTAGACTTAGAATGTGGCTACTCTGTAATTTCAAACCTGACCTATAGTCATCTCTAGCATCAGTGAGGGAGGAGAAAGACAAAGAGAGAGAGAGATGGCAGGCATAGTAACAGAGAGCAATAAAAAATAAGTCCCTGTTCCTGCAAGTTACCTTCCTTAGCAAATCCTTTCACCAGTACCAGGTCTTTTGAAATAATGGGGTAAGTGCAGGCATGGGAGTCTGCCCATCCTAGGCAACTTGCAGGATTGGGGCCCATACTTTTTTAAATAAATGCTATTTTTGCCTGGTTCCAAAGATACATGAGTAAGTGGAAGCTAGTGGAAGCACCTAGACCAGATTTTCTGTGACTCATCCCAACTTCCACAGTATTAACATCAATGAAACATCTCCAATAGACTTCAGTGGAAGCGGGATTCATTCCCTACAGTGAAGTCACAACACATTTTAATTAATCTCCAAATATCCCTTTATCCAAAATTTTAATAGACAGTGCTCTGAGATTCTTTTTTACCCCACCTGACCACCTTGTGCACAGCCAAATCTGTTGTGCTCCATTTGGTAATTATTACATTTACACTACCTAATGTCATCTGGCTTGCCAGCTCTGCTTTATTGGTTGCTTGTTTGCCTAATTAGCAGTAATTTACATATTCACTGAACCTGTAAGTTCTTCATGTAGGCTATGCTTAGGGATTCCAGCAATCAACCAAGTTGTTGGTCAAAGTTTTGATAGCAAGTAATCTCTTAAATAAATTTTGCAAGCCATCACCTCAAAGAAAAAGAAGTTGAGGGTGGAGAAGACTGCCCATCTTGGATGAAATAAAGTAAGCATAAAGCCTTGTTCAAACCTCAAACCAAATCTCAAGCCAAATCTTTTATAAGATGTAAAAAGATTTAGTTTATATATATTTAAATTTGTCGTGCTCCCCTGATTTCTTCCTTTTCTTAAATGCCAGAACAAGAAATACTAAAGTATCAAGACAAGGGGGGATTTTTGTATTTATGACATAAGAAAGGAACAGAAAATAAACCTCCTGAGAAAGGCAGTTTTCACAACATTTCTATCTCAACATCTCTCTTCATTTATTTAAAATAGTTATAATGCATTATGGATAGGCATCTAAATGACCTAGACTAATCTATAGGAAACACTCAAGGCAAAAGGGAGAGGGAAATAAAATGAAAACAAAAGAGATGGAAATGTTGTAGTAGTTACTATTTACTTTCTTAAAGCAAAACAACAAATGCAAAGGGAAAAAAATATAATACCCTAAATGCAGATTCAAATTAGGTATGAAATCTATGATGTTTGGAAGTTTTTCAAATTATTACCTGAATTGAACATATTGATGTTGGCCAATCCTGCAAGGGTCACGCTAATGCTGTGAGGAAAGGGTCAGAGTTCATCCTGAGTTACACTAGTGGATGTTCACTGAAGTTGACGAGATGTAATCACGTCCAAGATGGGCAAGAAACCCTTATTCAAAGAATACAAATGATTTTCAACAGATGATTTTCAACAAATGTAAAAACAAATGATTTTCAAGTATCTTCATATATTATTTGTTTAAAATTGTATTTCAATTTGTATAAGTCAGTGTAAATTTAAGGATTGAACAGCACAGGAGATTTAAACTCTCATCCACAGAAGAGGTACAATACGAGGCAGCTGTAGAATATCTCTCTCATCTTTCTAACAAAGCTTGTCCACCATGATGGTGCTATCTTGAGGAGTAGGATACTAACTGTTTTCAAGCCCATATGCTTAGAATTGTGATAGCTGTTTTTGTAGAGTGAACAACTGTTAGTTAAGAGCTGGATGGAAGTACAATAGTTCATTAGCTAAGGACATAGGATAGCTTTGAAATGGTGACCAAAATTAAAAGTTCCATTTACAAATCTTTTGCACATCCAAATGCTAAAAATGGGATCCAAGTATAGGCTTCAAAATCCAGCCTGTGAATGGATGAGCACTGGGGAAGTCAGTGGAGTTAGGGTTGGGACAGGGTAGGAATCATTGTTTGGTTTCTCAGCTGCTACTTTTTAAACTGAAAGTTTTCTAAAGCCCAATGAATGACTGTGCCCCATTACATGAATGTGTTGACTGACAGGTCTGTGTAGATAGAAATCCTTTGGGCCTAGTCTTCCACCTAAAGATATACAGGTCTTCAGTATGGGAAAAGAGATGCCTTGAGAACTAGAGTACCAGTATCCTTTCTATTCACTGGACACTCCACTCTCTTGTTTAGCCTGAAAAAACCTGTTTTGCTATCACAAAGAGTAGAACAATGGGGATATGTTCATTTTTGTCCAATAGCCAGGGATCCTGGAAATCTATTTTCCACAGAAAAATGTGGAAAAATGCTGAAGGAATTTTCAGTTTTACCGAGAATCTTCAGAATCGCTGGAGGAAAAAAAAACTTACTGAAAATAAAATACCGGCACTGCCGTGGGCAGCACTAGTTCTAATGGCCACTGCAGCAGCCCACTGGCAGGAGAAAAGCCACCAGCACACTGGCATGCCGCCAAGATGGCAGCCACCCCTTCTTCTCTCTGCCACTGATTGGCCCAGAGGGATGCCAATTATGCAGTCCTGCCCCTCTCTGCTAATCATCAATGAGGGGTAGAGCAACCTGAAGGGCAGCCTTCTCAGCCCATCTGCAATTAGAGGTGGAGCCACCACTGAGGCCCCTTTGCCAATCAGCATGGGGGGGGGGGAGTGACTACAGAAAAACATTAATTTTTATGATTTTTTTTTATCAGAGAATTTTGGGGGTTTTATCGCAAACAAACTAAGATCCTTGCTGATAATGATAACCCAATTAAGAGTTAAAATATTGATTGACCTATGACATAACATGGCTTGACATGTTTCTGCAAGCATGCAGCTTTTATTCAGTTCCAGAGGAGTTTTCTGCTAAGTAAAAACAAACTCAAAATGGCAGAATTATAGACCTCTCTTAGCGAGGGTCAGTTTTTAAAAATTAAAAAAATCAGGTACAGTAAACCAAGTTTTTTATTGTTAGCATACTAGAATATTTAACACCAAACTTTTAACAAATTCTGCTATTTGTTTTTGCAACAGCAAATGAGTTTATTATTTTACTATTTCATCTCACCTTGGGTCATTAAAATATAGGAAACAAGTAGTAAAACACAAAGTAAATATGCACATATCTTTACACCATGTAGTGTTGCTATAAATCTTACTCTTTGATAACAGCTGTACTCTAGCAATCATTTGAGTAGCGCAGCTGCCACAACAATATCAAATTTTATAGTTAAAAAGCAGTCAAAACTTTAATGGTACAGTGGAGGTAGATATATATTGTGCGATAAATAAGCATTATCTAATGAAGAAATGAAATATGTTTATTTTTTTTCCTTGGCATCTCATTCACTATCATATATCTTTGCCCTCACAAGCTGTAATAATAGCAGTCATTATACTTGAGCACATATAACTAAAAAAATCTCTACTTATCCTAATTATGCAAGATTTAAATGACAGATGTGAGAACTTCAAAAGTGGCCTGGCAGGCAAGGTCTTT
Source organism: Alligator sinensis (assembly GCF_000455745.1). Taxonomy (NCBI): domain Eukaryota; kingdom Metazoa; phylum Chordata; order Crocodylia; family Alligatoridae; genus Alligator; species Alligator sinensis. The sequence goes on from NW_005841987.1 coordinate 903,831, forward strand.
GCTTCTTTAAAATAACATTTCAGAATATTAACTGGGATAGCATGTGTTGATTAAGGTTCTGAAATATTTGGGCCCGAGGGTGGGAGAGTTACTGGGTTTTTTCTTTGCATGGTCATTTCTCCTCACTTTTTCTGACTTGGTTGTGTAATTAGATTTGCTGAAGAGAACGTAGGAATTGACACGCTCTTTCAGATATGCAGTTCCTTCAGTTCAGTAGCTTTTTACAAGAATTGCCAGTCCCCGAACTTTGAAACAGAGGGGTAAGAAACCTTATAACGCAAATGAAGGGAACAGGTGCCCCAGTTGGTAGAGTCTGACTTGTACACTCCCTCTGTCATTCCTATCAATATAATGCACAACTGTAGACTCCACAAACTACAGTGGGTGATGGGACTAAAAATATGCCTGAAATTTAATATATGCTCATATTTATGGCTAAAGTGACACTATATAGTACATATAGTTGGGAGCTAATGGACAAAATTATAGTCTCTATGGGCGCATCCAAATGAGTGCAGACATGCAGTATGCTACACTAGTGATCCATCTGTAGCACCACACATAGCACATGCAGGCATTCACCATGCTGCTACTTTGCAGTGGGGAGGAGGGTAGTTGACCCCAGGAGATCCCAGGGTCAAAAAAATTCACACCTAAAAAAAGTGGTGTGGCACACATGGTGGCAGCGCATGCCACCCAAAACCAGAGCCTGGCTAGCCAGAGCCATACTCCAGCTGCCAGCCAGGCTCCTTGCTGCAGAATTGCTGTGGCTTTAGCTTCAGGAGGCCCCCAGCACTCCTGATAAGCACTCCTTGTGCCACTGCTGTTTGTCCCCAGGGAAACACACATTCCCATTTGTGGGGATGCACCCTAGGGCCTCATCCAGATGAGTATGGTTGTGCAGTATGTGGTGCTGCAAACACATCTGCAGCACTATATATCACACATTTAGATGTTCTCCATGCTGCAAGGGCACATTGCCCGTGTGTGCGCTGCTCCACTTTTATTTTCCATGGGGGTTTTTTTATATCCAGGGGTCAAAAAAAAACTGAGGGGAAAAAAAAGCAAAGCAGTGCACGCATGGGTAATGTGTACTGGTCAAAAGCAGAGACAGGCCACCTGGAGCCATGCTATGGCTGCTGGCCAAGCTTCACGTGGCAGAATCACCACTGCTGCAGCCTGGGTGGTCCCCAAGACCCCAGATAAGGCTGCTGGAGCCAGCCCAGTGTTAGCCCCATCCTCCTCTACCCCACCCAGGGTAACTTGCTACGTGCCAAAGCGTGCATGGCACAGCTAGTCCCTGGGGATAAGTAGTGGCGTCGCCAGGTGCACCACTGCTACTTGTCCCCAGGGAGCCAAACGTGCATGCTCATCTGAATGTGCCCTAGATGTCCAACTATAACACCTCCTATTCCTTTATTCAATTTTCCTCCCTCTTTCAAATAGTCCCATATATGTGGAGCAAGCAAGAAGCTTGCTATTCATGAGAAGAAACTTTCCTTGTTGCTCTGCTTTCCTGAGCTACCTACAGAAATTATTTACGATTTTCAAAGGAATTTGTCTTCTTTTGGATCTATGCATCTGTGAACTTGACCCAGTAACACACAAGTGGGGAGCGCAGAAACAGCTAAGAGAAGATTATATATTGGAGTTCAATTCCTTGGCAAACTGTTTGCTGTAGTTAAGCATGGTATATCCCTACTACCAGAGATCCTCAGGGTGCTATTTCTTACCATCAACATATCATTTATCTGAGAAAACCCATGAGATGCTATTAAATAAACCCAACAGCTGTTGCCAGAAGATGACAAATCCTGGATACCTTTTTCTCACATTGCAATCTATACAGTTTGCTTCATATTTACAAACAAATTGTTACAGCAAAATATTAGGCACTGGCATTTGGATAAGCACTCAGAAATTCTGCATGACAAATTAAAACTGCGCTTCAACACCTAATAAATGTAGCTATAGCAAAGTTTCATAAACATTCTTGAGATGTTCTTCTGCTGCAGCTTTATTTTGGCTCCCCACTTTTGCTGCTTAAACAAATGGAAAGGTTGGCCAATATTGTCAAAATACAGCACTTCTCATGAACCAAGAGTAATTTATTAAAGTAATTTATTGAGTCTGAACTGTAAAACATAAAATCATACTTCTACAGGAAAAGAAAAAAACCTACGCTACCCTACGCTAAAATTATTTTCTTTTAAAAAACAAATTATTGCAATTGGAGATTCAGTAAGGGACATTATGCACTTTAAACCTTGGCTTTTCAAAGGCCAGTGGGGTGACTTTTAATGAACCATGAGATGTATAAAAGCAGAACAGACATTTGTACAACCATCAGGTAGACTTTTGTTTATATAACCACACCACAGTAGATAACATCTAATACCTTTCCTATTGCTTAAAGTAGCCCTCTCAATAAAAATACAAACGGGTTTCATCCTACTTGTGTACTTGCTTTAAATCTAATTAATACACAACTGATTGCAAACGAACCAAACTACTCATGCAGGGTCAGGCCTGTCAGCCAGTGTCGCCTCTTTTCCTGGCACAGTCTTAATCTCATCCTTTGTCATAGTATTGCAGTTTTTGCTCAAAAGGTTTCTGCACTAAAAAGTGGGAAGGTGAAGCCATAGTTCAATTCAATTTATTTTTATATTGCCTCTCATACAAAGTCTCTCAAAATGCTTTACAGTGAGAGATAAAATAATCATATAACACTTGCAAGAATTCAGCACAGTGCCTCTCATACAGACAGCAAAGGGAAACTATGTACAGGGGTAGGTAAAGGAAAATAAAGGGCCACTGGTAATTTAGAAGCAGCAGGTATATTAATAAAGATATACCCATTTATTACACCCTGTTTATTAAAGAGAGAAGGGAAGAAAATTTCTCATTATTCTTTATCAATGATCCTAGAAAGGAACCATATTTCAGACTGATGCTGTCCCTCTCAACACTCATCTTCCACCACCAGTGACACCCCAGGTGATTTCAAAATTATTATCCTAATGCAATTCCTCACAGCTTTTGGGTTGATCATTCTGGGTGCCACCCCATCCCTCCACCCCTTTTTTTTTAAGGTTAGGAGTTTTAGAAGCAAAAATGATAGGCTTCTTTCAGTCACATTTTAACATAGAAAAATATTTTGAGAGAGAAAATTCAGGACAGTGAAACAGTAACTCGGTAAGAAAATACAATGAAGAGGTGAAGAGTGCTGAAAGAAGCAAGGAAAATAGTGTAGCATCCTAATGGATGGTGCTTTCCAATTAAGTGCTTTTGAACTGAATTGGATGCAAAAATATATAAGGACTCAGATATGTTTCCCCTACACAAAAAGAATTAAATATACATTTTTCTGTTCAGACAGCTAATTTTGGACAAGAAGAACAAATACGTCTCAGGAAGTAAGGAAGAAAGAGATGCATCCATTCACATTTCCAGTTTGTACCTAAACTGAAAGACAAAATGGTAGCATCCCCTAACCCAGGGAAGGCAAATGCCCCTACATGTTAAAGCACATTACAAAGAAAAGACTGCACTGATATCACTTGTCACTTTTTGTAGGCAATGATGCAGAAAATTTATGGTGCTTCTGATATTTTATTCTTTAAAAGTAGGCCACTTAAAAAAAACAGCCACCAAAAAGCAACCTTCATTAACTAACGCAATGATTAGTAATCAGAAACTGGAACCAACATCCCAGGTGCCCACTCCTCGGCAGCAGCACTATGCAAACAACATGTCCATTGGACAGGTGACAAAAGGGGAAGTTAAACAGGCATGTCTAAAGTAATTTAGTCATTTAAAACTTTTTCTCAGCAACTTTTAAGTGGAGACACAGAGGGTCTCTGATGCTTCTCAGATAAGCACTTTTTCCCATCTCAGTACAGATTGTACCTAGCAATAGTAAGGATGTATATCTCAATATGATCTTAAATAAAGATATAGTCTCAAGAGAAAGTTGCTCCTGAAAGTACCTTGATCCTTAACTATGGGTGTTATATTGTCTATAGTTTAATTTTAAAAGGCACCCCAAAGCTTACTAAGGCAAAATGACATAATATCCACCAGCCTTTAAAATATATGCAAGGCCCATCTTTTTTCAGAATGATGCATAGATACTGGCAGGTAGTATCTCTATACATGACATAACTGGGAATAATAAGGCAAAATGTTGCCATCAGTATTTCTTTTTACCTATCTTCATGCCCAGGCTTCTCAACTCAAGTTGTATCTTTATAATGCACAATAACAAAACACAACATATAGTAACTCATTTTCTGACCTTTTAATATTTCTGTCATTGATTGTCAGAGTTGAGAACTGCTCTCTCTCCTAAGGTGATGGATTATTTAATTAACTATTGACCTTTTCAATATCATGTGTTGACAATGAATGCACTCCTATGAAATCTCTCTGCTTTGGATATAGTTCCGTACTATGTTGTATGTTGATATGATTTTAATTTTTGTTTATATTCTTACCATTTCAATTAGGTTTGATTTAAAAACAAATTCAATTGTGTCTATTTCCTTAAGGATATATTCATGATTAACTATTATATCTTTGATGTTGAACATCAGATGCATTTAAGGGAATAACAGTATTAGCAGAATATTCTCTGAATAAGAAAAGTACTTTCTCTTGCTTACCTGCTACTTAAGCTTATTGAAGTGCTTTCATGCCAGTTTCCCTTATATCAGGAGAAAACAAAGGAGAAGACACCATTCCCTTACTAGGGGTCAGCAGGCTTTGTTTTAAGCCAATCACCATATTCTGTACTAATACATTCCTAGGCCTTCAAAATCATTCATTGCAATAAATTTGTCTTTGATCTCAGTACTGATGCAAGCCAGAAATTTTACCTATCACACCTGTCATTTAACAACCTCAAAAGTGAACAAGTCTCCCTGCCCTACAAGATAGGCAAAATTATGGCCTCTTTACACATGGGTAAACTGAGGCACAGAAAAGGATATATGACTTGCCTTTCCTGTCAAGTAAGAGACAAAAAGTCAACTCGGGAGTCCTAAATTCTAGCATGTTGTTCTTAACAAGCACATCCATTCCCTATACATGTAAAACTACAACAGTTTTACAAATGATCAAGGCATACTTACTCACATTTTCCCACAGAGCAGTGTTGGAAACAAACTTCTCCCACTTCTGGTTACAAATGGGATTTGCATACAACTTGTCTAGTAGTCTGGGTATTTCAGCATGACTTTTCTCCAAAAGAGATAGATTTTATTAACATTCATACTATAAAATGTCCACCATTTTTCTAAATTAAAGCTTTCTATTCCCTCCCTCTTCCAAGTGAAATATTTCTACAACTTTCCAAATATAAAGAAAATCAGATTTTCTTTCTTTAAGTTAAAAAAAAAGCCATCATTGTACCATTTGACCATAATATCCATCAAATTCCACAAGGAAAGACTGCAGTTCAGTTTGTGTGTTTACCACTTTAACAGGTACAAACATTTGATATTACTGCATCAATTTATTTGCAAAAAGAATGCAAACATGTAGCATCCATCTCTGTCTCTCCCTAGAAATACGTTATATAATTACATAATGATTTTATAGGACTAGAAAAATTCTGATTAAAAAAGGATTTTTCTCAGTTAGAAAAAATGTTTTGGATTGTTTTTCCTCTTTAAGCCTTTATTTCTTCCTAAGTAAAATCAGCAGTGGAACAATGAAATATAAAGTAATAAATATTGCTCCTACTGATAGATTATGTAAATGTTTTTAATCAGAGTCTTTCCTTTTGCATCAATCAGTTTTTCTTCTCTTCTTGGACAGAACTCTATATGTGTTATCAATATACCCAGATAGCTAGGTCATAAGTCTGATTTTTTCTGATGTTAATGTAATATTATGATAGACATACATTAACAGATACAGGGGAGTAACAGATACACTCTAACATGTTTGACAGTGGATGCTCTTTCTTTGTCAGTGTCAATCCACACCAGAATCATTGGGAATGAACAAATGTGACAGGAGAGGACTACACCAATTATGGATGAAGGGATACTATCTGCTCCTACTGTTTGATGTGATTTATTCAATGGTCCTTCTGCATTTAGAGCACAGCAGATTGTAGCTGCTTATGAAGTGACAAATAGTGCTCAATGACACTGAGTGACTTGTCTGATCAATTTGGCTTGTCTAAAAAGTAGCCATGAATTGCTGTCCTTGTTGAATTACGGTACATACAATCCCGATTCAACTTTACAACAACAAAATCGCCAATGTAATTGAAAAACTGATAAAAATGCTCCATTTAAACAAATAACAATACAGTTCTGTGTGAAAAGTGTAAAAGAGTATAACCTTTCCTGTAGTTTGCTTGAAATACTTTCAGTTAAAGAATATTTTGTCTTTGAGATTGTGTCAGTGGAGTATTCTTATTCCCTTATTCTTATTTTCTTGAAAATCTGACATATTTTTCCATAGAAATAAAGCTTCTGACTAAGGGGATGAAGTTTGTCTGTTGGAATCAACAAAACAACCTTTCTAGTTCTCAGGCAGTGATGTCAGGTGTTATAATTTTACTATGAATCTTTTGTTATTTGATACTTTAAGGCCTGAGCCACTGAAATCCTGTGATTACATAGTAACTCAGTCTTCTTTTATCACAAAAAGGAAATCTCTAGTTTTGTGGTTACAGAAAAAATTTGAGAACATGACCTGTAAAATATAAAAATGTGGCATCTTCCTCATTTGAACATTTGGGGCTGGTAAAATGTGATTTCTTACTTGTATAGTTCATTATGATATATGAAAGGTTGCATGAATACTCCAAAGCTCAATTTTGCTACCTTTTCTCATTTGGAAATCAATGGGATTTCTAGCTGAAAAAAGTGCCATTAAGTGGGCAGGTCTACATGTGTAATTAGTCAAAGCAGTAAACTCCAGCATTTATTGTGACGCAGTTTATTGATTCCCGGGTGCTGCATTTACACGTGTACATGTGCGCACAGTAAGTTGAGCTGGGTCAGAGCAGCCCTGGCTGGCAAGGGGCTTCAGGGAGTCAGCCTGCAAGCCCAGGGCTGCTCCAACTTGGCTCAATGTGCTACAGAGATGCTGGCAGGGGCATGAAGGTGCTCCAGTACAGGGCTAGCCCCCAGCCAGCCCCTTCAGCATCTACACATGCATTACTGTAGAGTAAGAAACTCCACAGCAGGATAGTACTTGTATTTACAGTTTTACCCTGCTGCAGAGTTAATTAGTTTACTCCTGCCTAATAGCACTGTAAGTAAGATGCAAGATGTTTACTGTGGGGCTAATTAGTCAATTCCACAGTAAACGTCTGAAGTAGATACACCCAGTGTGCGCTAAGATGACAGAATCAGGTCCACTGCATTCGACAGTAATGCTTATTGTCATGGGTAAGCATTGCCAAAGCAGTTCTCATTAAACTAATGGGACTGCACTATATGAGGGAGCAAAAAGTCACCAGTAGAAGTGCAATATATTTTTCCAAAAGAAATTTAATAAAAACAATGTTTTTTTACACAAAAATTAACACATTGCCATATAATTAAACAGGTAATTAATGGTTTTACAAAGCAATCATTCCACGCTGTACAATATAAGTAACATTTAGGACATCCCTCATATAAAACAGACACATAAGTCCCTAGTGAATAGTAATTGCATATTATAAATATATGTGAATATATGTGTATAAATATATACATATCGATATATAGACACACACAGCTGTAAATCAATATCATTATATATGGAAGGGCATGTGTGTAGTACAATATATATTAAAATATTAAACTGTTATCCATGCACAAGTATATTTATGTATATATTTCAATTTATTAGAGCTAGGCAGTCCTTTACAGACTTAATAAAGAGCACCAGCATTATAAGCCAAGAACCATTTTTCCCATTCCCTGTATTATTCAAATTTATTAAACAATATTTCACATTTGTTTGACACAATGTCAAACTCGGGACTCCTAAAGAACTGCTGCAGCTTTGGAACTGTTATGCTTTCTTGGACTTTAATCATTTTTGGCAAGGCTCCATTTCCTGTCAGAAAGTGAAACAGCTTAGGAATGTCATTTTCACGAAAGAAAACAGAGAGAATCCGAGAGGAAGTTCTCCTCCACTCCAGAGCCCCTAAGATACTCAAACACACTCGCAGGAGGGCTGGAATACATCAAACATTAGCAGAGGGAAAAGGACACACTTTTCCCACATTAAAATACATGGATAAAGTTGAACTTTTGCTAAAAATAGTTCCCATGACTAATCCTATTAAGTTTTAAAAAAATTGGGCAGTATCTCCCTTGAAGTTAAATTATTTTTTAACTTCAGAATGACAGTAGAAAAAGACTCTAAAGTGCATTTGCTGAAGTCAAAACCCCTGGAAGATTTTTTTAAGTGAGATACAAAGGATGAAGACAGCAGGATGGATCAAAATTCTAATGAGCAATTTACCTATTGAAGCTGTGGGGAGGATCAGCCTGTCCCAAATCATCACAAATTATTTACTTTAAAAAAAAGAAGTTTCCCTAAAGAGCAAGGAGGTTAAAGGAAGCAAATTAATGCTAACCCTTAGCTATGCAAAGCTCAGTACATATAAAGTACTGAACATCCAGTACTGGGGAAAGTATATAAAGCCCTACAATGCTTTTGGACAATTGCCACCAGTTTCTTCTTTTCAGATGCTGTGTATGTAAAATCAATGTAGCGTACCTGTTGTGGTGAAAGAATCAACAACAGGTAGATAGATTTGGAGAATAACTTATGTAGCAGCCTTTAAAAAATGGCCCCACCTGAACAGAATGGGAAGAGCTGCCTGGCAGAGACAGAGTTTGTCCCCGAGGGGACACTGTCGGCTCTGAGGGCAAGTGAAGCTGTTTGGGAACAGCCCTGTTGGAAGTGGGAGGGGTGACGTAACCCCAGCACAGTTTGAAAGAGAGCCGTTAACAAAAGCCCGGGAAGGGCCCTGAGCTGGGATTGGCTGTGAGGCTTGGATAAAAGGGGGGTGGGGACAAGAGTTTTTCCCGCGGGGGGGGGGGGG
>NW_005841987.1:914862-916457 GCF_000455745.1 Alligator sinensis
CTATCAAAGCGGTAACACCAGCGCCAGCCCGGGGATTGGCTGTGGCTCCGTGCCCACCACAAGCGTTGGTTATTGAGATCCCAACGGTGACTGACTTTGACAACGACGCCCCACAGCCACTGGCCGTTCTGCACCAGCAAGCCTGGGTGACACGGGGAAATCAGCCCAGGGCCTCCCAAGGCTCACTGGCTATCAGGTCACAATGGCCTCGCCGGACCGAAAGGAGAGGAAAATTTTGTTACCGGTGCGGGGAAGACAGACATTTCAAGCGCCAGTGTACAAGTCAGGGAAACCCGTCTCTGGTATGGCAGCAACTGCAGGCAACAAGGAAGGAGCCAACCCGAGTCTCAGCTCCCTCAGGCTCTGACAGTCCGGGAACCCCAGCTCAGTTTCCACCAGGACTAGTGGGACCTAGGGCAGAGTTCCCTGTGGTGATAGAGGGACGGAGGTGTATTGCTGTGTTAGACAGTGGGTCACAAGTAACTATCATATTCCAGTCCTTCTATGACAAGTTTTAGAAGCATTTACCACTGCAACCACTAACTGGGCTGGGACTATGTGGCTTAAGCCAAGAGGTCTACCTGTACAGTGGGTATGTTACTGCCCAGCTAGAGTTCCCCAAGGAAGTGGCTGGGGTATGTAAGTCTGTGGCTGTTGCTGTGCTGGTATGCCCAGATGCTAAGTGGTTGCGGGGGGCCAATATAATTGTCGGAACTGATTCCAGTCTGTTCCAGGTGCTAGCACAATATTGTCGGCAAAAGGCCGGGAAGCAGTGCTTAAAAGCTTTGCCCATGCATGCCCTTTGCGCCGGAGCATATCAGCAGATTGAGACCTCGGCCGGCCCTGAAACTGATGTCAGGCTGGGAGCTTTGTATTATGCAGGCGAGACTCCCGAAAAGGTGCCTGTGCGAGGCAGCCAGTTTTCACTCACTGCCCCTAAGGGCATTGCACCGACCCATCACAAGAAGCTGGCTGTGGTAGAGCCACCTAAGAACTCTGGACCCTTAAGGCAGATGCTGGTTCCCAGTGGAGTAGTTGATATTGGAGGGCAAGCTCCATCTTCGGTGACTGTATTAGTAGCGAACCCCACAGGAAAAGACATCACAGTGAAGCCGGGACAATGTGTAGCTGAACTGGTTGAAGCAGAGGTAGCTGTGTCGCCTACACAGTCTTCGCAAACCCAGATTGTGGACCCTGCAACAATTGGAAGACCCAACTGCAGGAAAAGCTAAGTGCTCGAGGGAACGTATTCTCTGTGCATGAGTGGGATGTTGGGCTGGCTAAAGGAGCATTATGGAAGGATGCTAAAGGAGCAGTAATGGAGCATTCTATTCGGCTTCAGGACACCCGACCATTTCGGGAGCATTCCGGATGAATCGCCCTTTCAGAGATGGAGGATGTGAGGCAGCACCTCCAGGAACTTTTGGACCATGGTATTATATCCGAGACATGTAGCCCATATGCCTCCCCAATTGTGGTAATGCGAAAAAAATCTGGCAAAATTCGGATGTACATTGATTATTGAACCCTCAACAGCCGCACTATGGTGGACCAATACACCGTTCCCCGAGTGCAAGATGCCCTTGATTGTTTGT
>NW_005841987.1:917127-917868 GCF_000455745.1 Alligator sinensis
GAGTTTGACATGTGCCCCAGTATTAGTTTATGCAGATCTGCAACGGCCATTTGTATTGCATACGGATGCCAGCCTTGAGGGGTTGGGGGCTGTGCTATACCAAGAGCACCAAGGAAAATTAAAACCTGTTGCTTTTGCCAGCCGAGGTTTAGTCGACAGTGAAACTCGGTATCCGATGCATAAGCTAGAGTTCATTGCACTCAAGTGGGTGGTGACTGACAAATTCAAGGACTACCTGTATGGGACCCAGTTTGAAGTTTGGACTGATAACAATCCACTGACCTATGGCTAACAAGTGCCAAGCTGGATGCAACAGGGCACCGTTGGGTAGCAGCATTGGCTGATTACCGTTTCAGCTTACACTATAGAGCAGGGAGGAAAAACATAGATGCTGATGCTTTGTCGCGACAACCGTATAAGCAGGAGAGAGAAATAGGAACGGTGGATGAAGTGCAGAGCATCTGTGGTTTGGAGGAAAGAAGAACATCTGAGGCAGAGAGACCACCTCACTGTGTAGCAGAAGTGCTGGGCCAGCCACCAGACAGTGTCCCATGGGCCACAGTGTCCCATGGGTGGGTTATATGACTCTAGATCAATCGCCACTGCCACGACTCAATGCCACGGGATGGCGGTGAGCTCAAGAAGCTGACCCTGACATAAAAGAAATTTTAGAAAAAAAGAAAAAAGGGGACTTGTCAAAAGAGTTCAAGCCTAAAACACTTGGTGGCCAACACCTCCTTC
>NW_005841987.1:919878-926350 GCF_000455745.1 Alligator sinensis
TTTGCTGGGGCTGTGAGGCTGCGGGGCAGGAGGGTTGCTATAGCCTGCAGCCCAGACACTGCTCACAGCAGAGCCAGGGAAGGGGGCAAAGGCAGGGGGAGGCTGTCTTGCAGGAACTGCAGAGGAGCCGCTGCTTGCTGCTCAGAGAGCCCAGGAGCACGGAGACGGACACCAGCGCCAGGGAGCGTCCACAGATCACGTGCAGGGACACAGACAGTCCTGCTCCCTGAGATACCCTGCCAGGGGCAGTGCACACGGGATCCCCAGTACACCGTGTGCAAGTGAGAGACTGTAAATAAGTTCTTGAGGGTTTATTAGACAGTATATCCATGTGCTTATTTAATGATTATTTATTATGATGTCAATAATTAAATCTTGTAAATAGTTTGAGAACTGTCTGCAAGGGTGCTTGATTGTACGGGGAGGCTCTCCACTCGGGGCACTGCAGCAGCTTCCCAGGGGGGCTGGGCAGGGCTACCGGGTACCCCAGGATCCCATTATTCAGGTGAGGGTGCATGTAGTGTCGCGCCCAGGGTTACACTTACATCCCACCAAAAAGCATACTACTAGTAAAGTAAATAATACTATTCTATCACAGTCCACATTAATAGTAAGTGTTACTTGGTTTTGAGATAAACGCAGATAGATTATATGTATATATAGCTTATGACTTCCATTTGGTGTCTCTCCAGATGTATGTGTGTCTGACTGAGAACTCCATCTTGAATATAAGGTTTGCCTTTTTTGTTGTCTTTACACCATCCATTGGGATTCAAATTCTTAAATGTGATGACATGATACTGGAAAACAGGGTGGGGTAAGTAAACCTATATGTTTATCTAATCATGTAGAAGCCGTCTTGGGAAAAGGGCTACATCCCTAGACAAATCCACTTTTCAAGAGATTTCGCGGGGGAAGGTAACTGATCAGTGCATACCTGCTGTGGGACTTTGATTACTCAATGAGACTTAAAGAGAAGCACCTGACAAGGGGGACTAAAGGTTTTATATCCTTTCTCACTGGCAATTTTAGAACGATAATAAAAGCAACCTAGGTTCAAAGGAGATGGGCATTCCTTTCCCCAAGAACTGATTTGCAATCAGGAAAGGGGAGGAAAAAAGATCTAAGACTCATTCAAGGACTCTGACCTAAACCTGAAGAGTACCCCAGAGTGGTGAGGAAACTGAAGAAGAGAAGGGAATGTGGGCTTTTCCTGTGCTAGCTGACAAGATAGCAATTTGTCTTTTAGGAAGATGAGACAAAACAGGTAAAACTACATAAGGAGCAAATGTGCTTCCGAAGTGGCATATGCTAGCATCTCAGTGAGTGTACCTACATGTACAGTTTATGCTCATGAATAAACTGTGGAACAATTTAGGCCACAGTAAACTATGCCTGGGTGCAGCATCTACACCTGCACCCAGGGCAGCAGCAAATTGAGCCAGAGAGGAGCAGTTTAGGCTAGGGCCTGAGGTGTGGTCTGAGGTGTGGGTGGACAGCCCTGGGCTGGTAGGGGGGATGGGGTGTCAGGCCCAGGCACTGGGTGTCTGCATTGGATGGTGGGGGAGCTGGCTGGGCCACGAGGCTCCTGCAGCTGCCAAGCCATGTGGCTAGGCAGCAGGCAGGATGGTGGCCTGTAATGGCTGGGCTGGCTGGGAACAATTTACTCCTGAGTTAGCATCTACAGATGCATTGCTGAACAGTCAATAATTCTGCACTAAGATAGTACTTGTATTTAAAAGTACTACCCTACTGTGGAATTTATTAGGGTCTTGCATCCTAATAGCCCTGCAGGTGTAGACACGAGATGTTTACTGTGGAGCTAATTAGTCTACTTGACAGGGAACATCTCATGTAGGCATGCCTAGGGCCAGCAAGGACATAGTTCAACTGTAATGGAAGAGTCTCTAACTGATATCACTGGAAACTGTAGAAAGAAGAAATGCCAAACTTGATGGGGGAGAGAGAGGAAAATAACATTACTTAATGAACTCATAGTATATCTGCTATCCCAAAATTTGTCTTATATTTTTCCAGGAATGTATATGTAATTCAGACCTTTTCTCAGGAAAATATCTCAATTTTTTTTTCAATTTCATAAACATTATATACTCCAGAATTTCTATGCATTTTTCTTTTATCTACCCTTAATCACCTAAGAATACAGGGCTAGTGAGTTTAAGCAAAATATATGAGCACGGTATACATCTACATGAGATGCTACATTCCCATAGCAACAAGCTATTCTGACAGCTTGTCGCTACGGTGCCGATGCTACTGCAGCTCATTGCTACTGCTCAGTAGGGTTGGAAACAACCTGTGCGCCACTGGGACTGCAGTAATGGTGGTACTGCACAATCATTTAGTACCTGCTAAATGTCAGGTGCAAATGTAGATGCATCCACATTTAGTAAGAGAAAAGTATTCAGAATGTATAATAAGAGAACATATGCATTCAGTCACACACAAGAGCTAATAAGGTACCAACTAGTGGTCTGAACTAGTTATGTTTATTGTGGAGGGGATTATATCCAGCACTAGACTATATCTTCTTCTACTGATGTCATCCTATTCAATAGGAGCAAATTTTGACTAACATTAGCAAATAAAATGAAGACTAAAACTATACGGGGAAAAACTGGAAGTGGAATTTTCAAGAGCACTCTCTGAATTTGAAGTAAGTTCTGAAATCCTAATGTATATTGAATCTAAACTAAGTGAATTTTCCATCCATAATATCTACTAGAGAAAACAGTGTACACTTTTAATTGTGATCCCCTAGTAGAAAGTCCAAACAACTTACAGTACAAAATAATTGAGGTTTATCACTAGATATCTCTTCCACACTATATCACCATACTCATTCAAATACAGAAAAAAAAAGTAGCTAGCCATTTTACTGGCAAGTATGTGAACTTTACTATAAATGCGGGCATTTCTTTGCTTTAAAGAAAATTGTAGTGCGCGCTTATATTTATAACATTATTTTAGGTGAGGCAGGCACTGAGGAACATTTAGTCAGCTGTTTTCCAATACAGAGTGCAAGTTTCCATGGCTATATTCCAAAGGAAAAAAAACAAAAAAATAACTTCTCCTTGCTGATCTTATGTCCAATTTCATGTGTAAAAGAAATAATTCAAAGTCACCATTGTTCAATGTACCAATAATTCATATAGTAATATAAACTAAGAAAAATGTTCAGAACCCAATAAAGTGAAATTCATTATTTGGACCTACATGGTGGACCTAGAATTTAATATTTTTTCCCTCTATATGCATCTCTTTTTTTCTTTATACTTGGCCATGTCCTTGATCATTATTTTTATTTCTTCATTTTAATCCAAAATGTTATCAGTTAGTCCCTCCAGAAACTACTCAGTGGGCATAACTACACAAGATACTAAAGCACAGTGGCTACTGCACATTTATTTAATACTTGTATAATCAAGTACTAAATAAATGTGCAGTAACTGGAGTTACTGCTCAGTAGCACTGACAAATGCCTTTTTAGTGACACGGACTGCACAGTAGCTGAATAATCCTGTGCGGTAGCATATTAGCACTGTTGGTGATATGCTACTATGCAGTATTATTTGGCTATTGCACAGTTAGCATCTCATGTAGCTGCGCCCAGTATTATGGCATCATTTATTTATGGCTGCATCAGAATGCATTTTTCCTCCAAAATCTTATCACATCATTGTATTCTCTCCTACCCTCATTCTCACAGCCATCTTCTTTGTAATTCAGGTCTATGATGTCTGGATAATCTTTGACTTCTTTCTTTTCCCTGCACTGCAACATTTCAGCTGCATCTAAATCTTCTTTCTTCCTCCTTCACAATGTCTTCACCAGATCACGACCGCAAATTCTCATAACAACAACTGTATGTAATACCTTACTCAGTACTTGTCCTTCCAGTCCATACAAAATGTGGCTGCTAAATTCTTGTCTATCACTCTTCTATTTAAATCGCTCAATTTTCTACCATTCCTCTACCACATCAAGTCTTAGATTTTGGTGGTTGTCTTCAAAGTACTACATGAGTGTGACTTCACAATCATTGAAGACCATCGCTCATCAAATCCTGTCAAGTGCTGCCCTATCTGTTCTCTTCTTCCAGTGATGCAGGCTTTCAAATAATATTTTCTCCCTTTTCCACTATTTTATACCTTTTATTTCATTGTGCTTTTCCCTTCATTACTTCCAGAATACCTTCCAGAACTGGTCTGTAAAGTGTTTTAGCATTTAAATGCTTCCTTCTAAAAAGCCTACAAGAAACTTGTTTTTTAAGTTATCTCTTTTTTAAAAATCACCTATTAATCTTATGAATCAACTCTTGTTTGTTGAGGGATGGCATTGATCCTTGGGCAGGAGGACATAAGAAAATAAAATCTGGAGATGGAGATTACTGGGGGGTGGGAAATAAGAGATACATAGAGATAGTGAACTTGGTGTATTCAACTTAAAAAAATAAAACAAACTTTTACTAATAAGATTTGTAGCTATCACAATTATATTAATTTTCTTTGTGTGTTATATCTCTATATTTAAAAACTGGTAGTTTACTTTTTTCCAGAATTAACTAAGAAGGACTTTTAGTGAAATATGCATAAAACACATGCTGGTTCCCTTGTTAATGTGCAGCTGGGTTACTGATGGCACTTCTTAGCCTAGAATGGCATTCTTAGGCCCTTTAGTGTCAAGACTGCCTGACTCCTTTCACATTCACTTTCTCTTTCTGTCTGTATGACCTTTGTCTATTAGACCTTCTACACATCATCTTGTACCGGGAAAGTTATCATACACAATTCCACAATCTCAGCAGCTGCTATTGGCAATACATTTCCCGCATTCTCCACCTTTGTCCTTCCTATATATTATATGCACCAGTTAAACACTAGGTTCCACATTACCTTTATTCTCACTCTAGGTCTCATAGTCTTAGAATTTCTTGAGGGCTTTCCATGCAGCCATCAATATACTTTCCTTTTTTATTGACTCACTGAGACCACCAAAGATGATCAGAATTTCTTCCACAGTTTTCCCCCCCCCCATTTATATCTTATTGGTCTTTGCAAACCCAACAGAGATCTAATGGGCTAACAGAGGCCTGAGCCCAGATTGTTTAACAATGCCTTTAGGGGCTTATTCACCAAAGTTCGATGCTCTGATGAACAGCTTGCTGCAGCTCTAATGGTAAGGCATATAAAATGCATCATACATTAAATTTAATGTTGCCTCATTAGTCTTAATTAGATTCCTACATTACACCAGGATTATGGTTTCTTCGGGTTTATGTTTGCTCCTAAAATAAAGTCTACACAAGACAACAGTTCAGTTTACTTTCTAACCTTTGAATAAATGCACTCATGGATTGATACATATCAATATTCTTGACCTTGAAGAAACCAAAACTAGGTGAAAGTGCAATTGCTTTTCAGAAAAAGGCAAGTTGGAATAGAAAGACATTCACAAAAGGAGTAAACTTAAAAGTAAAAAAAGTCTCTTTCATGTAGGCATTTAGATAGCTAGTCATTTCTTGTGCCTGTGGTTGTTTTGGAGGGGGTGGAGGCTTACATGTCTAGAAGCATGTCTACACGTGCAAATATTCTGGAAGCAGTTTACTCTCAAGTAAGCTATTTCAGAGTAAACTCTCCCAGGCACGTGTCTACACATGCAGGGACACAGAACCAGATTTGCTGCTTCTAACAGCAGCGCTTTCACTCCCTGTGGCTCTGCAGTGGGGCCACCACTGGGAGATTCTTCTCTTCCAGCACCAGCTCCATGGGGGCAGGACTGGGAATTCTCTCTCCCAACCCAAGTCCCACAGTCATGGGGCCAGTGCTGGGAGAGAAGAATTTCCCAGCACCAGCCCTACAACTACAGAGCTGGCACTGTGAGATAAGGACCTCCCAGCCCTGGCCTGCCAACCACAAGGATCAGGCTGGGAGATAAGGATCTCCCAGCCCAAGCCTCTGTGACTGTAAAAATTGGGCTGGAAGATCCCAGCCATGGCCCCACGATCATGGAGTGGGAGCTAAGAGCTCCCTGTTGGCAGGGCAAGGGGACATTGTCCATACCCAGGCTTCAGTAGCAGAGCCCACCCCAGAAGCAGGCAGCTTCCCATGACAGGGAGCAATCTCCCACCCCCTGCTGCCTGGCTGACTAGGACTACATTTGCTCCCAATCAGGTGTGGTACAGTGCAGTAAGTAATCTTGACTAAATTTGCTACTTGCATTTGCAGGTAGCAAATTTACTCATGATTAGAGCCAATTACTGTGCAGTAAGCATCAGCATGTGTAGACAGTGATGCTTACTGCTCAGTAATTATCTCTACTGCACAGTGTCGCAGGGCACCTCGGTGCTCCTGCTCCTAGAGAGGAGAAACTGCCAGGGAGAGAACCCTGGCAGGACACTAATGAGCACAGCTGTGGGTTGCCGGGGCAACTAAGGAGAGCCAGCTGCCTG
>NW_005841987.1:926726-932398 GCF_000455745.1 Alligator sinensis
CAGGGGGAACCCCAGTGGTATGGGAACCCCGGCGCCAGTGAAGGCGCAACTTGCAGGGTACATGGACCCCAGCCCCAGAGAGGGGCAGCTTTGAGAAGCCCCAGCATGGGCACGACAAGCCCCAGAGGGGGGGCAGTGTTATTAGGAAGCCCAGTAGGGGCACAGCGAGCCCCAGAGAGGGGGCGATATTATTAGGAAGTCCAGTGCGGGCGCAGTGAGCCTCTGAAGAAGGGCTAGTGCTGCGATAAACTCCGGAGCAGGGTAGAGTGCTGCAGTTGCCCCCGGCAAGAGGGGGTAGTGGCACGGCGAGCCCTGGGAGAAAGGGGGCAGCAGCGCGGTGGGCCCGAGAGTCGGGGGGTGTCACTGAGAAGTCCCCAGAGTGGGCGCAGCGGGGAGCTGTATTTTAGAAGCCCGAGTTCAGACGACATTGTAGGAAAAGCCCCAGGAGGGGGCACTATTGTAAAGGCCCCAGACAGGGGGCGACACTATAGAGAAGGCCCCAGAAAGGGGCAACATTACAGGGAGGCCCTGAGTGGGCTCGGAGAGCCCAAGGGAGGGCAGTACAGCAGGGGAGGCCCCAGAGAGCGGGCGAGAGGACGTAGAGGAGGCCCGAGAGACGGGCAGTATATATATAGAGAGACATACCAGCGTCTATCCCATCAGCGAGGCTTGGGGCGTGGTATTAGGGGTTGGTAGGAGCCACGCGTAGCCCATAAGGCTAGGGTGCCTGGGGAGCACCCATCATACCGGGAGACCCCCAGGGGGGTCCGGGAACACACGGGGACAGAGGTCCCAGCTAATCATGCCCAGGGAGTTGTAAGGCAGCCTCCCAACTTTATCTAACCATCAAAGACGTGGCGGGTGAGAATTTGAGGGTGCCCTTGGGCCGACTGGGCACGGTGAGGGGGCTGTAAGGAGATCACGGCCCTCCTGCAGGACCCCGCTGTCACACACAGAAAAGCATCTTGTGTAGAGAAATCCTGGTAGTATATGCCCAAATAGATTTTCTCCTTACATAATAATTATGTTTTCTGCTTTATCAAAAGGAGAAGCTACAACATGGGGTTTGTGATATCATAATATCTTGTAATGAAATCTAATTCTAAGATGATGCTGCAAATTCAGCATTGACTGCAGAATGACAGAAGAGAGAAATATAGGTTGGAAAGGAAAAAAACCTTTTACGACAAAGACTAGATAATAACATAAGGAAGCTGAATTGATCCATGTTTCAAGTTCTCCAAAAGATACTGGATTGACTGTCCTGGATTGGATCACACATTGCAAAGTGCTCTATTTATCTACATAAATAATACAGAACACACAGGGGCAGCCGAGGCCTCTCCACATTACCCAAACAGCATCCATTCATTCTTTGGCCTCTTGGCTGACACTTCCAACAAGTGTGCTCATTATGGTGCTTGGAGCTTTTATAACGTGGGCACCATTCCACTACTACTTCTGAGCTTAAACTACCAACACATTTCACATGCCCTCCAAGAAGCTATCATGTGGCACTGTCTTATTCATGTAATATTTTAAATAATGATATGGCATCTATATTTAACATGTATACCTTCTATTTTTGGCGGTCAATTAACATTTTATAATGAGATTATTTTATTTAAAAAGGAAAGCTGGCTGGGATTTCTTTTCCCATTGAAAAGCATCAGTTTATCAAGGCTAAACTGACTGTGTGTAAAGAATTTGTTCAAACAGTTTGAAAATTTTGAAAGAAATTGGAAATCCTGAAACTGCTGCCTACCTACCTTGATTGGTGAGTGCAAATAATGTCAGCCTTCATTTTTTTAATCAGCTATAGTTGTGACAGAGGCACATATATGAACTAGGTAGAGATTTGACCATATCCTTCAAAAGGGCATTTATATACACATGCAATTACTTTTGTGCAAAATTAAATGTGGAGCCTGCCTCTAACCATGTTACAGTAGCATATTTTTTTAGGACTGATGCCTTGAGAAAGGCCTGTGCAGCCCAAAATGGAAAGGGTTTACATTTTCCACAAACCCCTAATCCTGTCTTTCTTCAGTCTGTCTGAAGACTGTCTAAACTGGTACCTTTCCCTGAGAGATTAAAAGGTCCAGTAGTTTCTTCAATTCATTTATTTTACTACTTATAAAAGTTATATTCATCCAGTAACGGAGGGTAACTGGGGTGGATGGGGGGTACCACGTGACCTATGCAACATCTACAAAACACCCCAAATTTCAAACAATGAACTTTTTGTGATAGATCCGTGCAATAGTATTAAATACACAAAAATAGATTAATAAATATGAATGAGGGATACCTTCAAGAAAAAAATGATTAACTTACAAACATTCGAGGAATAGAAAGAAGGGCTAAAATCACTTTTGTTTGCTTAGCCCTAGTACTCCCAACATTTTTAAATTAATATAAAAAAACTAGAGCACTAGAAAAATACATGGTGGATACAGAGCACTAATTGGTTGACAATCTGACAAGGGTAAATAGTATAAGGATAATAATGTCTTGGGATACACCAGATTTATTCATATCTCTGAGATCGGCAGTGCTCCGTGCAAGCACACAGAATACTTTGACAAGTGTCTCCTCACAGTTTGGCTTGAGTGACACAGTTAATTTTATTGATACACAACATTCTGTGATCCTAGGCAGGAGGACAAACTGAGTACATCAAATAGCTTCTCCAAAAATAATTTAGGGATTGATAATGAGGCAGCTATGCAGACTTCTGAAACTGATTCTCCTGCAAGTGAACACTTAGACCAAAGTTTTTTTTTTTTAAATGAATGCTTTGTTATTCTAAAAATGATCATCAAAAGATATACAGAGCTTAACAAAAACTAATGCTTTTAATTAAGACTACTTAAAAAGGAAAACATTTTTTTCTAACATGAACTAAAATCTGAATTTAATTGGAAAATTACTGTATATGGTAACATGTCAAAAACACCATTAGCTCCTAGCTTTGCTGTACAACGAAATGGTTATACATCGCAATTTGATCTTCCTTGCATTATATTACCATATTTGCATTATATGTACCTGGTATTAAATTAGGCATTTACAGGACATATGTGGGATGTACCTCAACAAAGCAAGGTTTCTGACGATTACAAGAAAGCCTTTTATTATATGCCTGTGTTTTGTTTCATTAATCATGGATGTTCATTAACCAATCACATTAATTTACTATTCACCATTCCAAGACATCTTGAGTTACAATGGTGTCATTTTCACTTTGATCATCTAAAGATCTCACAAAATGACATTTACAACTAAAAGGCTTGGCTTCTCTTTTCTCTTTACTGCATTAATATATGTAGTAGAGGTTTAGAGGTAGTTAAAAAACCCACTGAATCACACACATTGCAAGGTGTAAAAAATAATTATAGCTCAAAAATACAACCTACAAATTACATAGAAATATTTGGGTGAAATGATTTGCATGAGATTTTTAAAGTATATTAGCAACAATCATACAATACAGAGATGATATTCCATTTTTTCCTCGTGTAATACTTGATCATTAAACGTTATTCCTGGTCATACTGTGCTACACCTATACAACTACTAGAGAAATATAGTCTGAGAAAGTATTCTAAAAACACTTTTCTCAGGGTTTCTATATTGCCTGCACCATGTTTATATATTTATAAATCTGTGTGTATCAAAATAAAAAAATACTATTAGAATAATTCACTATGTCCTCTCCCTTGAAGCTTGTGGTCAGTCAAACTTGCTAAGCAAGAAATGTTGTATATCTAATACCTATATATTAGATATGGTTCATTTTATGGAGCCACAGTTTACAGCCACTTCACTATTCATTTCTGCTTTCTGCTATACCTTTCATAAACCCACTGATTAATATCAAACAGTGAACAACTCTGACAAGCAGGATTACTAATCCAACGTAACTGTTTATAGTGTGAATGAAAAAAGTGCTCTATTTCCAGCCAGTGTGCTTAATAATAAAATCCTGTTGTACTTAAATGTTGAAGGGATTACATAACTGTCAAAGTTCCTTTAAATATTAAGAGCAGTAATCATATTAAAGACATACTATACAGAAGCAAAAGCAAATGTCAGTGTAGTTATTATTAATATATTTGTATGGGATTTTGAAATATAAGGCCAGATTCTTAAACGCATTAAATTTGCACTCGGTGCTGCTGAAGAAAACAAGAAAAAGTAGATCTAAACTACATTTCTACTCTTTCATTCCTGTCACAATCATGTACCAAATAAGAATAAAAAAGGCTTTTAGTGTAAGTTTAGTGTAAAAAGCCATGAGGCTGCTCTAAATGACCTCAGCTTGAACGGCACTACCAGAACAATTGTACCTGCAAGAATCAGGAACAATAGGCCACATTTCTCACCTCACCCCCTTTCAATGTATGTGGCGCATAGAAGCGTACATGATGTATTGAGGGATAGCTTGATTTCATGCCACCTAAAGATAACTCTGGTGTAACCCAACAAGAGTAGGTCTACAGCTGCCTTGGATTACTGGATGACCTAAATCAATCATACCCATGAACACAGTGCATAAAATGTAAAAATGCTTCTACATATAATCTTTTTTCTCTGACCTACATTATTGGCTTTGACATTTACAATAAATATGCAGAAATCAAGCAATACCTTATTAACTAATACTCGGAATGGTCTAACATTTCCAAAGGCAATATGGGCAAATGAACTGAACAATTTACTTAAGAGAATTAAGGCCTCAATCTTGCAATAGACTTTGTATGTATGTATCTCTGTGATTTTATAGTAATTTGCAAGACTGGCCTTAAGATGGGCATCCACCCAATTTATGGTTCCTAAAGAAGCAGCAGTGTTCAACATAAAGTAGTTAGGACACTTATCCTCAGAACTACATACTTCTCCCATCATTACAAATGGAAACTTGCCAATGAAAATAATGCCTATGCAGTGAAAACTGGGTAAGTTGGATATTTGGATTCACTTGTAACATTTCTTGGCCTCCAGCATTATTCTATTAGTCAGCTCAATACAAAGAAAAATGTTAAATAGGTGATATTCGTATATATAGTAAAATATTTAAATTCTTTTGTGATATTTTCTATAGAAATTAGGGCTTTGGTTGCACTTTCATCCAATGACCAGTATTGCAAACACTAGTACTTGGTAACACCATTTGATATACCAAACCTAAATAGGTCATCATAGAACTGCAGAAACTTAAGTTTGAAAAGGATATCACAGGTCAGATAGTTAAACTCCCTAAACAGATCTGGATATGCTATTCTTAAATGACCCCAGACAGGTGCCTAATCAGCTTCCAATGAAAACTTCCAATGAAGGACATACCAGAATTCCATTAGGCATCTTGTTTCAATGGGTCACAGTGTGACTGGCTGAAGAGGCCAATTACCCCATGGAAAGGGTGAAACCCATATTGAGGGCTTCCAACCAACAAGGGAAACATACCCAGTAAGGTATGAGCTGGTAATGAGCACAACTTGTCCACGGGTGCAGGATCCCACAAAATGGAGCAGCCTATGCCACCACAACCCCATTTTAAGAATACATGCTCCCTACACATTGGCATGTGTGCAGGGAGTGTTGTCATAAGGCACCCCTGAAAGCCCTGTGGCTCCATTTAATCAACCAACCTGAAGCAGAGGGAAAGA
>NW_005841987.1:932429-940695 GCF_000455745.1 Alligator sinensis
AGGGGTTCTGAGACCTGGAGGCCTTAGGCAGGGAAGACTGAGGCAACACCTGGACCCCACACCCCAACAGGAGTGTATAAAGGGCACATGAGTCAGGCTACCCAGTAGTGCAAGACTTCAAGCACTGAGGCTGCAACTTTCTTTTTTGCTTTCAGCCAGCTTGCCTCTCCTTTTAAAAGTCCTAAAGTGACTAATTACATGTTGCAATGCGCTGCAAAGTTAGAGGACTATTTGTACTTATCAATTTAAGAGCCCAGGTCTGTCCTAAGTGGCTGACATTGATTTATTTACACACATAAATTAATTTGAAGGCACAATTGATATTGGGAAAATTTGAGAAGAGTTTATGAGGGCAGATTTCGCCCTTCTACTCAGAATTATTTATGTTTGGTATTCAAGGGATTAGGGTCTAAGGACTGCGATGGGGGGATGAATTAAGAATATTTCCTTTCAACTGGACTGTCTTTTTGTGACTTATGAATTGAGTTAGGGAGTTTTTTTGATTTTAAAATTAATTCTGAAAGTCTCCCAGATTAGCAAATTAACTTTGAAAGTGCCTTTCAGGATTATTAACCCCCTGAGGGTGGTGGAGGCAACCATACATAATCCTCTCATCAGGACAACCTTGCTGTGACCGCTTGGCTGCAAACAGCCATTCACATGCAGCCTGGGCCTGGAAGGTCGGCAAGGGATGTCCTGAGGTTTCTTGTAATCTGTGAGGTAGATGGTTATCACCTAAGTGGCCGCCCCCAGATTCGCCTGCCACGACTTTGACTGTAATTTCAGTGGGGGGGCAAACCGCCAGAGGTTCCTCAATGGCAGGTAGTCCACTAGGCAGCTATCCATGAGGATCCACCTCCCCTACACCCCAGCCTCACACCCACCTTTGATGGGTCACTGAATCTTGTTGGCTGCTCTTCCAATGCTGTTGTGCTCTGGATCTCAATGTTTTCCTGAGCTTTGCAACCCCAGCACTTTCTCTTGTGCTGGCTCAACTGATTCACTATATGGAGTAAGCTGGGCCTTCTCCTGCCCTAAGCTGCCTCAAGCCGGTACCCGAAAAGATCAAATAATTACCAAAGGGGAACAAAAAAAAAGGAGGGACAGGAAGGAGCCGCCCTGCCAGCGCCTCTATTCTGAGCTCTCTCCCTTTAACCGGGACTGCCTTTCTGGCTAGGGTACTTAGTCCCCTGGCGTCATTTATCCCACCACACAACCCCACCAAAAGGGGGCAAAGAAAAAAATGAAACAAAATTACAAGTTGGGGAGGGTCCATCTGGTTTACTTCCCCAGCCCTACTGCTAGGAAACAGAGGTGCCTCCCCGTCACTCTCTCTAAATATCTCTACGTCTTCATCCTTGCTAGTCAATATGTCACTTCCAGTACCTGGAACCTCACTGGGAGATGACCAGTCATCTGGCCAGGGGTGGCCACGGCTCCTCTCCCCGGGTTACTACTCCCCTCACGTCATTGAATGCGGCTTACGGAGTTGCTCTCCTCTGACATCATCTGAGGCGTTCTGCTTCCAGCATCCTGCGGTCCTTTCTGAACTGGTCGGCCATTGCTTGTGCTGTGAGCCACTGCTGAGTCTACTACTGCCCTGCTAGGCTTCCTCTTTTGGTGCTCACACCAGTCTTTGGCAGTATAGAGAGCCTCCTCTGGCTCTCCTGTTTCCCAGACACACTAGCCTTTGCCAGTGCAGAAAGCCTCCTCTGGCTCTCCTGCTTCCCTGACACCCTAGTTGTTGCTGGTACAGAGCCTCTGCCGGCTCTCTCTCCTCCCGATTACTTCTGCCATTGCCAGTACTGAGAGTCTTCCCTGACTCTCTCTCCTTCTCTCCCCCTCCGTCTTCACCGGTGGTCCTTTTAATCTCTGCCGGCTGATGATTGCCGATGACGTCACCAGCCGGCTTCAGCTGGATAAAGGCACGGCTTATGGCCCGCATGGGTTCCCTCCTTCATTCCAGCTGTGCTGCAGGTCCTGCTGCAGGTAAGTGTTTTTCTTGTGTTATTTTTTTTCCTTTTGTACATGGTCCCCCATGTGTAGTCTGGGGCTCTTCCAGCTAATCACCCCCATGACACTTGCCTTATTAAATGGGTAGTGATCCTGAAGCCACTAGTTGCACCTATCTGTATTACCATGCACCATAAAATTGATTAGACCCAGCTGGCAAGTGGATGGGGTGCAGGGGAGGACAAGCTCTGAGAAACACTCATCGTGAGAGCATACCCAAGGGCAGCATATCACCTATTTTGGAACCACCTTTTTCTTCTTTGTTAAAATCAAGACATGGCAGGTGAGCAGAGGGAGATCCCCTCCAGGGAAAATGCTCAAGGTACCAGGTCACTAGTGTAGCTGGACAGTCAAGTTTATATAGAGCAGTCACAACCAGCACATCATCTACTACACTAGCATAAGCGAGTACACAATGTATTACTTATATTTAGGAAGGTTCCCTTGAGATGTAATCTAAATCTGTTTTGCTGTGGTTTAAACATATTACTTTGTCTCCTGTCCTGTTTCACATACCCCTTTAATCTTCTTTTCTGCATATCTTCATATATAGTTCTCTCAACATTTCCCCATACAGCTTGCATTTCAAGCCATTATCATCTTTGTCACTCACCTTTGAGTCCTCTCTAGTTGCTCGATATTCTTCTCTTAATGGAATACCCAAGATTGGAGATGCTACACTTGCTGAGGCCTAACCAACATTCAGTAGAATGGTCTGTTTACATTGTGTGCCTTGCATGCAACATTTCTGTTAATGTAACACAAAAGTTCATTCGCTTCCATGCGTTCTTTCCTCCAATACATACCAGTAGGTGTTTCTCTGAGTTCTCTTCCATCTAGCTACAGATTGGAATACTCCTCATTTAGTTAATATCATACATAAAAAAATAAAATACAAGTCAGTGTGCTGGATATTGGCAGTGTGCTGCATAGAATGGCTAAAATTAGCCATTCTATGCAGGATAGGTTCCATATATAAGGGCCTTCTTACACGGTAATTTTGGACAGCTCCTAAAACTCTTTACACCTGGATTGTCGGTACATTAACACTTGAAACTAGGTTTAAGCACTTATTATGCCTCTCAAAGTTGCGCCACTAGGGAAGGATTATCTGTGATCTGTGTTACCTAGCTCATGTTATACACTAAGATGTAGACACTCTGAGCCATACTTTAGTGTAAATACTTCACCTGCCTCTATTCCCCCATGATCCCCCCTCCCCCAACATGCCAGATCCCCACTCACTGCCCCCTCCCTCCATTGCTTACTTGTCACTGCTCATGCTGTCTGTCCTAGGGGGAGCAGGCAGGGAACGGTCAACCAGCCTGCATGGTTGCCACTGTTCTCTGGGCCAGAAAATCAGTCACCCAGCAGCAGTGGTGGCTGGAAATGAGGTTAACCCTTTCCTGCTTCCCTGTCTGCTCCCCTGGGACAGACAGTGCAGGCAGCCAAAAATAAGTAATGCCCTGGGGGTGGTGGGAGGTGGAAGGCAGGATGCACGGGGAACTCCAAAGGGCAGAGGGGGAGCCCTGAGGGTGGTGGAAGGGGTGGAACTAGGGGAGCCCCGGAGGGAAGGGAACAGGAGGTAGCCCAGAATGGAGCGGGGGGGCGGGGGGGGGGGGCAGAAAGGATTATTACATTTCAGTCCTCCAGGCCCCTGCAGGCCTGAAGCGTGACTGCTCCAAACTCAAGCTAGTACTAACACTGATCAACTTTTGTGCAGCTCACAGTGTAAGGTGAAACAAGACTCTAAGTGAAACTAATCACAACATATTCTAATGAAACTAGTTCAGGTTAAGCAAGAAAGAGGTTTTTATCCCCTAAAAAGCTGTTGAGATTTCATTTTTTTTTTCCATTCAGGTAAGAATGAAAAATTATCATTTGGGGGAAAAAATGGAAAATAAATAATCCAGAAATAAATTTGAGTCAGATCATTTGAACCACTTCAAATCATTTTAAACATATAATTTCAATGTTGATATTCTATTTTTTCAGCCACTGAATTTAAATTTGAAAAGAACATTTGCATTGACTTCTGCCCTTCAAAATAACTTTTCTTCTCATTTTAATAACATCCAAAGGAGACATTTTGAAATTACTATGTAGAATCCATGCTAAAGCACACTCTCCATAGTGGTTTTATGAGAAGTTGGATCATTGTCATTTTGAATCACAAATTAGCTAATTTCTAGCTCTTTAAGTTCTTCCTTTATGGGAGTTTTAAGCGAGGGAAAATGTTCGTTCTCCTATAGGTCAACCCACTTTGTCCAACTGTTGAAACAAACTGACTTTTTCAAATTGTGTTTCTATTTAGTGTTTTCATTTTATCAGTTATATTTTAGTCTCTTTCCATAACAGAAGCTTTTTTTTTTTTTATGATCCAGCAGATCATAGTCTTAGCAAAGTTGGAAAAGAGAAATCCCATGTTTTTCCACTGGATTTTGAGGTCTTCCTATTCCATTAACACTTGTTGTCTGATGCCTGAGGACAAGACAATGGGGACCATTGTGTTTCAGTTAGATTTCTAACACTATCAGAGTCCCTCTCCATCATCAGTGTACTGTTATAATTATGCACATTTTCCTTTGCTGTATTCCTCCAGGTCTTGTCTCACCAAATGATGTAACTCTTGATTACAGTTCTTGTATTCAGATTGTACAACCATGCTGAAATAGTCTTAAACACCTTGACGACAAGTACATAGATTTGCCTAGCAAAACAATAAGCATGCTAAAGCTCTTAACATCCTAGATTCTTTGCTGGAAGCATCTGCCTATACTGTCAATTCATTCTATGCCTCTTGGGTAACTGACTTAAGCATAAGTATGCAAGTCCTATAAGTGAGTACATGCCATCAGGGTAGCACTTACAGTAGAAGAGTATTGTCTCATGAGTGATAAGGGTGACAGAAGTGCAAGGCAGAGCTGAGTGGATCTGGCACTCACATTGTGAACAACACAGCATTGTTACAGTAAAATTTTCCCACAGCATGACAGACAATAATTGTAAGTCTTTCTGATATGTGCCTATTTTTTATTTTCCCCCTCTTTCTGCCTAGTTTCTATCTTTTGCAGTTATTTACTAGATAACTCCTTTAAAGGATAGATTATCTCTATTTAAGTCTAGCACAGTGTTTCAGGAAGAAATGACTAATAACAAGGCCAAAATATCCCTAAACTTTTCAACTGGTAAATATATAGTATGTAAAAAAAAAAAAAAATCCATTTTTCAGCACTTTCTTAAATACTGGCTTTTGGCTGCTAATGGGATAATCATTTATCACCTACGGTAAAAAAAAACAATTTATAATTTATTGCATATCAATATTAGGTCTGCCTTCTAGTATTACACGTTCATCTCAAATTAAATAAAAAAGCATAGATATGAGAGAGACATCATTTTAAAGTATTAGTTACAGGCAAATGGGGAAAATTAATACAAGCCACCCCCGCAAAGTTTTAAGTTGATGTTGAATCACACCTGTTCTTTACTGATCACTGTTCAACTCAGATGGTGACAATGATGGTGGTGATGGTAACACTGCAGAGATACATTACCTTTCCTCAAAATCATTAGACTGGATTTATAATTGTTGTTCCAAGCCAGCCATACAGAAGATGATCTCAGAGCCACATACAGGCTTAAAAAACTTTCAACTCCTATCATGCCTTGCAACATAGGAATAAGTTATCCATCTTGTTGTCTGTCATCTCTCCAACATTAGCTGGTATGAGGCAAATGCTTGAATCTTTGTAAAGACAGGGAACTTCTGTTTCCATGCACTCTTATAAGGGTGAGAAATTTTATCCATCAAGCAGATAAACATCATGGTCTACAAGAATTGTTCCCAGCAGTCACTGGGCACATCTACATAAGACATTTACTGCTCAGTTGACTAATTAGCTGTGCAATAAACATCTTGGCATCTACACATGTGTACCTATTAGGCTGGAGTAAACAAATTTACTCTGCAGCAGGATAGTACTTGTATTTATAAGTATTATGCTGATGCAGAGTAAAAAACTCCATGGCAGCTCATGTGTAGATGCTGGAGGGGGGTGTGTGAGGCATGAAGGTGCTCAGTGTGGAGGCTACCTGCCAGCTAGCCCTGCACTGAAGCACCCTCGTGCCCCAGCCAGCCCCTCCACAGCATGATGACCCAGGGGAGCAGTCCCAGGCTGGCAGGCTGACCCCCAAGGCCTCCTACCAGCTGAGGCTGCTCTGACCCAGCTCAACATGCTGTGCATGAATAAATTCCAGAGCAAATCACTCCAGAGTTCATTGCTCCCAGATGCATGTTCAAGCAACGCTCCCAGAAAGCCTTAATCTGGCCATTACCTTAGAACTAAATGGGTCTTATATCCATCTTTTTTAATCCTTTGTGCTGTGTCACAAACCTACAATGCTTGAGGAGTTCATGGGATGTCATATATGTTTTCTGGAATTTATTTTGCTGATAAGGCATGTGCAGTCTACATATAGGTAGCACCAAGCTATATTAATCCTTATTATTATTATGTCTGCATTGTGGTATTTTATCTAAATGTAATTTTGGTATGTCTTTATGCTTTTAGTCAAGAATGCCTAGTAGAGCAGAGATTAACTCAAGTGCTGCTTACCTTTTCGCAATTTGGCAAAGTAAATGCTGAGAATTAAAATCTGACATTAGGTTTTTTTACTCAAACAGGCCCTTCCAGACCACAATGAATTTACATCTCAAAGGAAGAGACCTATAAGAATATCACCTGGAAAGACACCTCACCTGCAGCCAGAACCAAGACCCACAGCTGATGGGGATCTGGGTCCCAGCTGCATGAAGTGCTTCGGCTTTATAAAATATTAGTCAAGTAGGCCATTCTGCCTCCTGCAGTCCTTATTGTCAGCTGAAGTCTGTTAAAAGAGCCATCCAGGATATGTCCTGCTTGTTCCTTCTATCATTTGATTTACTGGCCTGTTTCAACATATAGTCACATAGTTAAAATGCCATTCTCTCATGAAGCAGACAAACTCATGTCTATTAGGAGAGCCATTCCCTGTAACTAACTGAGTATTACAGTATCTCTGTAACTAACCGAGTACCATTTCTTGATATGAGAGATTTCAGGCCTTGGTCTGTCTTTAACATCTCTAAATAATTACAGTTACATGAAAATGTAAGTCATATTCTTCAAAATGCTGGTTACAATGTCAAGTAAAGGTCAGAGTTTTACCACAGACTTGTTTGGACACATATTTATCTGTCAAAACAACAATGTTCACAGATGACAAATCTTCCCTTGGTTAACCAAGTCCACTTCATGTATATTAGCTAACTTATTCAATAAGAGTTTTTAATACCCAAATACAAACTAAAAATAACTATATACCAATAAGACAAAATTCATTTGTTTCAGTGGAAATGTAAGTAAAGACAACAGCTTTGCCCCATATTTTCTAACCCATGAGGTCTAAAATAATATCATCATTATACTAACATCACCTAGAATTATCAGATTAATACTGCTATTGTTTATGTAGTAAATCCTACAATCTAAGCAGTGGGGACCAAATTATTCAGGAGGGTTTAATATGAGGAAGAACTTTGAGAACACTAATTTGCACAGTTGAACCCAGCATGCCAGAACTTGGCTTTTTGTTCTGTTCAGTTTTTGGAGAACTATCACTGAGATCCCTTAAAAGTGGGATCATTGGACCTTAGACAATACTGCAAAGGTCTAAGACTAAAGCCAATAAGCAAAAGTTGCCAAGAAATTAACTAGGCTAGATATGATTGTATTTGCAACCTACTGCAGGTACTGTAATCAAAGATGTTTCTCCCCACATTTAACTTGGGGAAAGTCCCTCATCCTGGAATTGAGTATGAGGTGGCAAGCGTGGCGGGGAGAGAGGGCAGGCATCTGCTGTGGCTCTGGCTCTAGCTCCAACCATGGAACCGGGCCACAGCTGCTGCCTCATACCACAGGCTGCAGTGGGGATGGAGCCTGCCAGTGCTGGATCAAGAGTAAGCATCAGGGTTGAGGTGGGAGCAGAGGACCTGAAGCTATAGGGAGCCAGATACAAAGGAGGATAAGTCAAGAGGCAAGCTGGTGGCAAGAGGCAAGGTGGCAAGAGGCAAGCTGCCCTCCTTCACCTGATCCACAACTACCTCCATACCACCTCCTGCCCCCCACCACTGTCCCTCTACTGCCTGTCCTCCACTGCCTACCATAATGTGTACTCCCCAGCTGCCTTCCTCACCACCTGCCTCCTCACT
>NW_005841987.1:940705-956571 GCF_000455745.1 Alligator sinensis
GGAATGAATTTAGGATAATACTCGAATAATTAGATTATGTACCTGGAAAATTAAAACAAATTTATACATCTTTCATGTATAGAATCTTATGATTGGAGATTGTCTTAAATTCAGGGTTGTCTTGGATTTGGGTAAATGCAATATATTCTTTTCTAAGCAGCTCAGTTAAGAGCAAATGCAAAGTAAACAAGCTGTTGGTGAAGGAGCCATTTACATGTTTCAGAGAAAGAGCTTTAACCCTCCAGTGCAGTGTAATTATCTTAAGGTAGTGAATCACGACACACCTTGCCTTTCTCAACTGCCATGACTTTGTTGTTTCTTCCAAATGCAGTTTTACCTTCAAGGAGGTAGCACCAGTGTCCTTTGATGGCCTTAGTGTAATCATGTTTTTGTAACTTCTGTAGGGCTCCTCCTCCCCTACACCCAGCCCCTGCCCACTTGGGTGTTACTGTCAGACTCTGGTGACAAGTCAGGTGCTATGAGATCCCTTCTTCTTCTTTAAGTGAAACAACAAAAAATACTTGCTTTCAAGGCACAGCATAAGTACAGTTTCTTAACTGTCCATTTACATACATCATCCATTGGATTCTCGGGGGAACCCACCCTATGCATATGACTGCCTACCCTTCCCCATAGGTGTATTTGCATGTATAATACCTGTGCCTCTGTCTAATGAATTACAACAAAACAGTTAATATAACATAAAGAACTTGCACTTGTTGGCCAGGCAGGGCAGTGATGCCTCAGTGCACTGAATTACCCCCTTCCTGGGGTGTGGATTTAGTCCTGTGTGCCCAGGTCACCACTTCTGACTCCCTGGGTCAGGCTCCCTATGCCTGCTGGCTGGTTGCACCTATCATATGGGTTCTTTCTTCTTGCATTCCTGGCAGGGAATAGTGTTGTCCTGAATTAGCCCATTCTGAGTCTGCAAGGGCTTACTCTCTGGCCACTTGCTGGGGGCTTTGGCCTGTAAGCTTTCCTGCCAGCCCTGCCACAACAGAGAGCTGCCTTGCCATGGCTTCTCTGGCCATTCCCTTGTCCAGCTCCTCTGAGCTGTTCTTCCCCTTCCCCATCTAACTTGTGTCACTTGATGTGTGGTCCTGGGTAAGGGCTGAGTCCCCACACCATCGAGTGCAGGGTAATACCCAGCGTTGGTGGTGAGGAGATTATGAGGCTCCTTTCTGGGAGCTTCAGCAGCAGGAGAGATTCACACCTCCACTCCTGGAGTTCCAGAGCACCCCCTGTATTTTCCTCCCAGCCTGTCATTTAGCTCATTTCCTTCAGGCTCTGAGATAATCAGTGTTTCCCTTCTGACTAGCATAGCACCAGGCACTTGGGTCCAGGCTGATTTGGGCCACGTGTGTGCATGGTCCCTTTGGTGGGGACGTGGGCTTTTTCTCTCTCCTGGGCCCATGCTCACCACCTGTAGCTTGGTGAGTCAGTGGCTCAGGTGTGACTCTGTCACATAGATATTGTTGGTCTATGTAGTAGTCTTTCAGTATTTAAGCTTACAAATACTGGGACAGGCTAGAAAATTGTTATATATTGCTCACAGGAACACTTCAGATGCCATAGCTCAGAAAAAGAAGCTATGCTAAATAAAGGGTTATTACACTGTGCATTTATTTTATACTATTTCTAATATTATTTTCTCACTACTGTGTCAATATATATATATACACATACACAGGCACACATAATAGTGATCTACTGATAGTGTATGTATACACATATAAATACACCCAGCTATACATACACACTCATACAGATATAAACACATATTATATATATATATATATATACACACACACACACACACACAGTGTGGTGAGAATAGAGACAGACACACAGATATTCAGTATATACAGACATTCAATATATAGATACATTCAGAATAGAGGTCTGGTCCCACGAGATTCAGAATACTCCCTCTGCATCTGACGAAGAACTGTGGGACTTCAAAGCAAGCCCATTAATTATGAATTCCCTACATGCATTATGTCTCAGTTTACCTCTTTGTAACTGGGGTCCTATTGTTCAGCTGAGCAATTAGCAGGAAGGGTCTGATCCAACTACCACTGAAAGTCAGTGAGTCTTTCCACTAACTTTACTGGAAACTGGATCAAGTTGTTATTGAAGGAAGTTGTTTACCAAGATCTGTAAACAATTTTTCTTTGCATATTCCCCCTTTCTCAGTTGATAATCTCATTTTTTTGGTCCAGTGCCATAGGTTTTTTGCTCTGCAGTTGATTTACAGTAAACAGAAAAAAAATCTGTAAACTTGCATTATGCTGCCAGTGACACACATTTCAAATTCCTTCTGTATTCTCAATGAAAAAAAGTTATTGTGTTTCCTCCAGATCTTAGTAGTAACTGGCTTAATCCCTAATTGAAAAAGAGTAGATTGTTATGGAGACACAAATTATACTGTACATAATGAATTTCATAAGACGACAAATATAACAATATTGCTTTTTGCCTTTTCAGCTAGGGAACATCATATTTTAAACTGGGGAACCATTTAGCTTTCAAATTTCTCAAAGCAGTTGCAAGGAGACTTAGAATTTGAAAGCAATTGAAAGAATGTGTGAAGCCCAGAATGTAGTTTAATGACAAAGAGGAAGAGAATCTAAGAAATCTCAATTAGTATATCCAGTGAAAACTAGTTTTAGTCTCTGAGTGAATAATATCAGATTAGTAAAAAGAAAAAAAAATTCCATTTAAACAATGCCAAGGTTTTTCTGACAAGAATTGACAAAGTCCAGGAAATTCAAAGTGAAGGTTGTTACACCATCCTCTTCTACTCTTCCAGCTGCAAGAAGAGTGTCAAATGGAGCACAGTAACAGAATGTCAGCCCAAACCTTGATTTTTTCTGACTTCAGGTAGTTTTATGTATTGTCACTTAAACGTGTTTTGCTACTTAAATTACTTGATGGGGTAACGTGATTGTTTTTAGGAAGAGAATAAAGAATTTAAAACAAAAAAGTATTTTACCACACTTACAATATATAACTACAACAGATCTGGAGCAACAAAAAAACACTCAGTAGTTGTGAATTACTCTAGCACAGGGGTTTTCAACCTTTTTTGATAAGTGTACCCCCAGCAGCCAGACAGAGCAGGAACAGAAGAGCACAGCTGGATGCAGAGTAGAGGGGAATAGCGTGCAGTTGGAGGCGGAGCTGCAGCACCATGGGGTGGTGGGTGGTGGTGGTGGCTGTCGCATGCAAGACTCCCCCCTGCATCCGGCCAGCCAGACAGTGCCTGTGCAGCCCACAGGGGAGCACCACTTCCCTCACCCTGCCCCAGTCCTGCTCCTGGGAGGCAGTGGCGCACAGGGGTGGGTGGCAGCGCTACATCCCTGCCCACCCATGTGTCCTTTCTAACTACCCCCTAGGGTACACGTACCCCCAATTGACAATCCCTGCTCTAGCACATGTAGATAGAATTGCAGTAGTTTTTCTTATGTCCCTAATACAATGCTTGAAAAACTCCAGGCAAAAGTAGATTCTTTTATCATTATTATGCATTAACTTGAATAAGGTGCCTCCTTTAGAAGACAAAATATACGTTACCTAATTAAGATATTTGATCTTGCAATAACCCCATGTACATAAACATGTGCAAGGAAAAAATGTTGACCTACATTTGTCATTAGATTGCTTTTAAAATTTATTTTATTTTCAAATTAGGAAAAAAATTAGAGCTCATAAGGTCTTTTTGCTTCCCAAATACCCTTTCCCCCCATAAATTCTAAAGGTATTTGTATACTAGAAGTCTAACACATTTTTCCACATCGATACATTTACAACATGTTTTCTGATTTCTCCAACTAAATTTTGGCTGAAATATAAACTGAAAAGTTATGTGCAACATATAAATAATTGTATATTGCAACCTAGAATATAATAGAATGTGTCTGACTTTAAAAATAGTGTTATACAAAATCAAGGTATTGCAAATATTCTGCATGCCACAAAGCTCTTGGAGGGATATGGAGTTCTCTGTCTACAACCACTCAAGGCCTGGAAGGACTGAAAAGGGAACACTGATAACCTTGAGGGATGCTCAAGGCACTGCAGGCTGGATTAGGAACAGAAGGCCTGCTTAAACCCTTTGAGGATGTAGCAGAGAAGCTCTGGCTGAGTGGCCTTTGCCTCAGTAAATGACTTTACTGAAGAAACTGTCTGCTTTGCTACTTGAAACTTTGGGTTGTGCTGGGTCTCCCCAAGAGGAGGTGAAATCCCTCTCTTAGGACCAGAACTGGATGCTTGTGCCTTGAGTCAGGACCATGGGGTATAAGAGATGGTGAGAGACCTAAAGGCCAGGGTCTACGTGTGGAAAGGAGTCCCTTTCTCTAGAAGCTATCCATGGGCTGGCTTTGGGGACTCTTTTACAGACCAGATAAGGTTATAGTGGTCTCAAGCAAATATCCCCCTGGAGGGTAGTCCATGACAGATGACATTTAGTCTTAAAAGGAACCCATATCTCTCTGAACCCAGTCCTTGCTGCTACCAACAACACCTGTCAGAAGACTTACACTAAAATCATATAGTCCAAAAAATGGGCTAACTAACAAATCTCAAAATGTAATTGTTAAATGGAATATCAACATTGAACTGACCTATTTCCAGTGGACTTCCACACAACTTTTGAACTAATGCTATTTAACGTTTTTATCAATGCTCTGGAAGAAAATATAGAATAATTGATTGTAAAATCCACAGATGAGATAAACTTTGGTGGAATTGTAAATAATAAAGATAGGTCACTTGTACAAAGTGTTCTGGACAGTTTATGCTGAGCTCATTAAAACAACATACATTTTAACCAAATTAAGTGCAAGGATGAGGGCTGTATCCTGCCACATTTGCTCTTAAAAGGACTTAAAGCTCAAGGGTGATCTTAAACAAACTCCTAGCTTGATGCTATAACAATACAGATAAAGTATATGAAAAGGAGAATGTCAAGCAGCACTAGGGAACTGGCATTACTTCTGTATATGGTACAAGGGAGGCCATTACTGGAATACAATGTCCAGTTCTGATGTTCACACTAAAGTGCTAAACATTGGGAGATGGTCAACAAAGAGCAGATATAACAATCTGATTTATGGATAACCTACCTTACAAAAAGATATAAGCTCAGTCTATCTGATTTATAAGAGAAGCTGAAGAGATGACTTGATCACCATTTAAAAGTGGAAAGAAGTTATCTGATATTAGAACCTCTACCATCAGACAGAAAAAAGGTAGACAAAATCCAGTGGCGGAAAGTTGAGGATAAACTAATTCAAACTGAAAATATTTTAACACTTTTAAAAGCAAATTGTTAACACAAATTGAAGATATTGGGAATATCTTATCATAGGAGCTGATAGATTTCCCTTCACGTAAATGTTTAAATCAAGTTTGGATGTCTCTTCAAAAGATATATTCTAATGCAGCCATAAAATAAAAGCCTGGTGTTGGTATTACTGGATAAAGTTGTATGGTCTCTCTTATGCAGGTCAGAATAGTTTCCTTCTGCTCTTTAAAAACTGCATTATTTGTTTTCCAGCATACATCCAAATTAGTCTTCTTTTGTGGTAGAATTTCATCAAACATGTTGGGGAAGAGCACCATGCCCAAAGAGTTTATATTCTAAGATCTCAGTCCTCTAACTTGAAGTCAGTGGGGCTTTACATGAGTAGACTAGTACTGTATCTTAAAACACTATGGGCACGTCTACATGTCACCATGTGATGTTGCTATGGTGCCATGCTTTAGTACTTCCTTTTGGAAGTACTAAGTACTTGGTGCAGTATGGGTAGTTACTGTGCTGTGCACACAACGCGCAGGTGGATTTTGCCACAATGTCAGCATAGCAGCTTGCTATACCAGGGGAGCGTGCCACTATAGCTACATAGCTGGCAGTCACATGTAAACCTGCCTGACCACTACATCACCGTAGCATGCCATACAGTGACATAGCGGGTCACTGCATCACCATAGGATGACTTGTAGACACACCCTACATGAGCATACTACTAATTTTCTCTTGTGTTATCATATTATCTAAGAGCCTGATCATCTGTATTAATTACTCTGTTTTGAGTAGACTATTTTATTTTACTAAATCCAGACTCTGGATTGACACTGAAGAGAGTCAAATGATTTTTAACTTAAAATTATGATTACTAGCCATTTTATGTGGAATATATTTCTCAGTAGCTCTCTAGGAGAGCCAGACATGGGGAACGTGCACCATACATGATATCTACATGTTCCTATGGAGCATAGTAAGGCATTGTTTCTTTGAGTTGACTCTCTCTAATGACTAACAGCTCATCACTTTTGCTGACTTGATAACACTGACCCAGCCATGGTAACATCAGATCAACAGAACCAGCACTTATACAACAGTTTAAAATTCAGCATTTTAACAGAAAAATGTATTAATCAACTATATTTTGGATGATTTGAACAAGTGGGACCTTGTGAACAAGTAGGAAGTGAAAATGTTAGTAGTATTGGAATAGTATTGTAGCCATAATCCAGGAAAAATGCAAAAGACAAGGACTTCTGTGGGTGATATTTTTTATTGAACCAACTGCATGGTTGGGATAGCCTTATGCACTCAGTCCAATAAAAGATATCACCCACAAAGTCCTTGTCTCTCCAACTCACTTGAGCAGTTCATGTCCCTAAAAAAGGTAAATTTCTAATAATCTAGTAACTGCAATAGTTACTAAGTGCATCTGTATCAGATCCCTGTGGGATTCAGTTTTCATTTTGATAATGCTACTTTCCCCATATCTTAACCATAGCTTATCTATCATTAGATCCTGACAGATACATATTTTATATTTTGACATGCAACCCACTTGACTGCTTCCCTCTGACATCATCTTATCTATGAGTGTACCAACCTGTTAATAACTTCATTTTCTGGTTGAATTTTTCCAAATTAAATTAAGCAGGCGAAACATGTTAAGCTCACCAAGTCCTCTTAACACTTCTGCTGAAGGGCATCTTCTGATAGCTTGATTCTGAAACTTGATGACAGACATGACAACCTGTTCAGTGTGGAGTTTGGTCCAAGATATCAGGGTCCTGAAAGGTGGTTGATTCTTCATTATTAAAAAAATAAACAACAACATCTAAATATTCAGCATCTAGCTGTTAACTAATATTCCAAAGATTATATTTGTGATTTGATAGTACTTGAAATAAACCTTGATAAAAAAGGGGAAAACCATTTGACATGGAAAAACAGAATAATTTTTTTTCAACAGAAAGAGGATTGGACGCTAAACATACTGAGTGCTGGAATGAAATAATTCTCTCTTTATCTTACAACATGAATTCACCAGAAGCTTCTCTTTTATGTTAATTAAATTAAAAATTCTTGTTCTTGGATGTATTATATGAGATAGTTAATTAAATATGGGCACTTTTGCATTGATTCTGTTCTTTAATAAAGTGGTGAAAAAACCATAGTCTAATGGAAATACTGGAAACAAACTGACTGGGTGGAAAGAAGTAATACAATACTATTGGAGACAAAATCAGGACATCTAAATTGATTTTTAGCTGCTTCAGACCTTGTGGGACCATAGGTAAGCCACTTTACCTTTCTGGGCCTTTGTTTTCTTCAATATAAACTAGGACACTAGCATTAAAAAAAACCTATAGATTATTTAATTTTTTTTTTTTTTAACCAGGTACCACAAAAGGCTGTATTTTTGTTTTTTTTGTGGTCTCCACCACTTACTCAAGTTATTTCAAATTAAAAAGCTGTCAGAGGAGGGAACTTTAATTGGAGTGGCTCCAAGAGCCGGTCTAATTAAAGCACTACACCATCTTAGGTATCAGTGCCCCCACGCTTTAAAATGGTGGCAGGGAACTTGAACTCAAGCTCATTTGTTGAGCTTTAGTTCAAGCACCCATACCACCATTTTGAAATGTGGGGATGCTGATACACAAGACGTGGGAGGCTGCTGGAGCACAGTAATTACTATGCTCCATCAGATTCCATTAATCGTAATTATAGCACATTGGAGCAGCCTTTATGCTCATGTGAGACTGCAAAAAACAATCCAGATTAGAGCAAAAGGAAGTTTATGCAGCGCTGTGATCATGGGCAGATGCAGAATTTTAAAAAGAGGGTTGAGAAGGTGAGGGCATCATCACATATAAGACAAAACATATTATTCTCCAGTTAAAAAAAACCCTGAAGGTTACTAATATGCAAGGTCCTAGGGCTGTATTATTCAGTTTAAAATGAGACAAAAACAAATGTAACTTCATTGGACTAAGCAGGGCTGTGAAATAAGTGCTTCATTACCAGGAGCATCTAACAGACAGCAGAACCGCTGAATAAAGAACAGCTTGATTGGTGGAACACCAAAGCAATTAAAAAGAGTGTCATTAACATCTATGGAATAAAGAGTTTAGAAAGGATCAAGTAGATTATAATGATCCCCAATTGACTCCCTCAGGACTACCTGACTAGAAATGCTGCTGCCACTGCCAGGCAGATGGTTTTAAACTTTGGGAAGACAGGGGATCAAAGGGGTAGGGGTGCAAGTGCACCAGTGCACCACCCTGGATCCTCCCCTGAGTATGATCAGAAAAAAAAGAGGGCTTTAAAAATGTTGTTCAGGAAAGGGAGAGCTAAAACCTCTACAGACCAATGGGAGCCAACTGTTTGGCAGGCATGCCACAAATTAAGTCCCATACTCTCCCCAAGTGCTACTCCAATCCCCTTTTCCTGCCCAAACTTCTTCTCTGCTTTTAGCTCAGCTCCCTCTGCTCCCTGCCCTACTTGCTGCTCTGCTTTCTGCTCCATGCCCTATTGTCTGCCTCCTCCCCTATCTGCTACATGCCATGCATAGAGGCTGTCTGTGCCACTTGTGGCACTCATGGCACAGGTTGGCCACTTTTGTATAGACTGACACTCCTTCTTTCTACCCCTATAACATGCCAAAACAAACAATATCTACTGCAGCTGAAGTAACATCTCTAACTACTAAAGCAATGCCACTAGACAGACCCTTTCAGTACTTCAGGAATCACAAGCTATGTGGAAATTGGGGAAAACTGAAAGTTGACCAAGGATCTGGGTCAGAAATACTTTTTTTTTTTTTGTAAGTTGATTATTACAACTGGAATTTATTTTGATAGGAATAACAGGAGAAAGGAGGCACAAGAGAAAGAAACATTTCCCAGAAATGGCCTGCTTTGGTTAGAGTGGTCTTGACTTGCACAAACACACAAAGCCATTAGGACCGTAGGGAAGAAGAAAGGCAAACAAAGTGGCTGGGCTGAACAGAAATGCCAAAAAGGCTCAGACCAACTTGTTTGTTCTTGTTTTGTACCTCAAAGACTGTTCTGCTCTCAAGTGAGTGGACAGATGGGGAAATGAAAAAGTTGATATTCTTCCCCTAGAGGCAGCTCTTTGAAATTCTGTTCAGAGGCCTGACTTGCATAAATTGTCAGTGCTTAACTTACTGCTACATTGAGGCTTCAGCACAGCTTGCATTGTTCCAGTATATACAAAAATATCTGTTTAGTATATTTTTAGTTATACCTCCCATAACAGAAGGGGAATTTGGAGTTTCACTAGGATCAGAACAGTCCTTAAGGGTAAGAGTCTGACAATCTATACATCTCATTGGGCTTTACGGCTGCATCCAGACATGCAGGGACGTGCACTTGCAGAGGCACAACTTGCCACAAGGCACACCCTGCACAAACTGCCCTTGCCCAGCTCCTCCCATCTCTTCAGCCAGGGAGAGCTGGAGGCTGGGGCCAGTGCTGGGCCCAGCAGTCTTACCTGGTGGCCTAGAGCAGCAGGGGGACAGGTCATGCAGCTTAGATGCCTAGTGGGCAGCCAGAGCATTGCTCTGGATGGCCCAGTATCCATGTATAATGGTGCACACTTGTTGCGTGTGTGCATCGCATCACTTTTTGTGCCTCTTTTTTCTTTCCTTTTTTTTTTTGGCTACAGGGAAATCCTAGTAGCAAATTTTGGTCCTACACTGCAAGTTTGCAGTGCAGAACATGTTTTAACATACACCACATGCAGTTTGTAGTGGCACAAAGAGGTATGCAGT
Source organism: Alligator sinensis (assembly GCF_000455745.1). Taxonomy (NCBI): domain Eukaryota; kingdom Metazoa; phylum Chordata; order Crocodylia; family Alligatoridae; genus Alligator; species Alligator sinensis. Next base: position 950,806 of record NW_005841987.1, read on the forward strand.
GCCACAAACCACACATCCCTGCATGTCTGAATGCAACCTACACAGGTATTCCTCCTAGGCCCAAGGGCTAGAAATGATACCCCATACAGAGGGAGAAATATGTGAGGCTGCACTTTCAGACTACTTCAGGTTCCTGCCTGCCCTCTCTGTCTCAGCTTGGCATGCCCCTGGTGTTTACAGTAGCCTTGCAAATTATCAAAGAGCAAATTAACTGCAGCAACTTGGAGGACTTAATAGTCATAAAGTATTTCATTTATCTTTTCACCTAATACAGAAATTATGGACAGATATGACACTGCTCCTTATTTTATAGTTCTCAATCTTGCAAACACACATTAAAGTTATTGTAAGTTTTGCATGAGAAAGAACTCCCAGACTGGGTACAATGAGAGAAGTAAACTGGAATCTAAGCCATGCTACAGATGAGGCTAAGCCCTTTAATTTGAGGTACGTAGTATACAGAAACTATATACAGTCTGTTTCAGGATACACTGCTGTATTTGGGATATATATTATTTGCAACTTTGCACTAAAATCAATTTAATTAGAACTAATACACACACATATATATTAGTGTAAGAAAGATCTCTCTCCCTCTCTCTCTCTCCCCCATATACATATACATATATATGTATATATAATCTTAACGCTCAGGCCAGGGAGCACAAAGACCATTTGCCCACTCCCAAACTTCAACTCCCAATCATTTTATCAGCAGCTTAACACTCAGACCAAGGAGCCACAGTTTCACCAAACCACTGAGTTCAGGATCCTGAGGAAAGAAAGTATGGAGAGCAGCAAAGTACACTTTGACTTGCTCAGGGAACTCATTGGGCAGGATCCCCTGGGAAGCCCATCTGAGGTGGAGAAGAGTGCAGGAGAGCTGGCTGTATTTTAAAGAAGCTTTACTGAGAGTGCAGGAACAAACTATCCCAATGTACAGGAAGCCTAGCAGATATGGCAGAAGACCAGCTTGGCTTAGCAGGGAACTCTTCAGTAAACCAAATCACAAAAAGGAAGCTTATAAAAAGTGGAACCTTGGACAAATAACTAGGGAGGAGTATAAGAGCATTGCTCAGCCATATAGGTATGAAGTCAGGAAGGCCAAAGCGCAATTGGAGTTGCAGATAGCAAGGGATAACAAGAAGGGTTTCTACAAGTATGTTGGTAGCAAGAAGAGGATCAGGGAAAGTAGGGGAGGAAACCTTGTGACAGCAGATGCAGAAAAGGCTGAATCGCTCAATACCTTTTTTACCTCAGTCTTCACAGCCAAGCTCAGCTCCCAAACTACTGCACCATGCAGCACAGTTTGGGGAGGAGGTGAGCAACCAACAATGGTGAAATAGCAGGTTAGGGACTATTTAGAAAAACTGGATGTGTACAAGTCCATGGGGCCAGATGGGATGCACCCAAGGGTGCCCAGAGAGTTGGCTGATGGGATAGCAGAGCTACTTGACATAATCTTTGAAAATGTATGTCAATCAAGAGAGGTCCCAGACTGGAGAAGGGCAAACAGTGCCCATATATAAGGAAGGCAAAAAGGAGGATCCAGGGAACTACAGACCAGTCAGCTTCACCTCAGACCTTGGAAAAATCATGAAACAGGTCCACAAGGAATCCATTTCTAAGCACTTGGAGAGGAAGAAGATGGCTAGGAACAGTCAGCATGGATTCACCAAGGGCAAGTCATGCCTGACCATGCCTTCTATGATGAGATGACTGCCTTTCTGGATGCAGGGAGACCAGTGGATGTGATATACTTTGATTTTAGCAAGGCTTTTGATACGATCTCCCACAACATTCTCACAGGCAAGCTAAGGAAGTACGGGCTGGATGAATGGACTGTAAGGTGGATAGAAAACTGGCTGGAGCATCAGACTCAGAGGGTGGCTTGATGTCTAGTTGGCAGCCAGTATCAAGCAGATGCCCCAGAGGTCAGTCCTGGGGCCGGTTTTGTTCAATGTCTTCATCAATGACCTGGAAGATGGCATAGAGTGCACCCTCAGCAAGTTTGCAGATGACATCAAGCTGGGGGGAATAATAGATATGCTTGAGGGTAGGGCTAGGATTCAGAGTGACCTGGACAAATTGGAGGACTGGGCCAAAAGAAATCTCATGAGCGGGGATCCGCGTTTTTCATTTTCCCCCAAAATATGGGGAAAACCATGGATTTTACCTATTTCCAAAGGAAAACACATATTTCTCATTTTACCAGAGAAACCCACAGATTTTTCAGTTTTGCAAAGAGCTCTCTGCAGGCTGGCAGAGTTCCAGCCTGCAAGGGGCTGGGAGGGAGTGGGAGAAGAGTGGTCAGACAGGGGGTGCCATGTGCTTTAGGGCTGTGCGAAGTTTTGGTCCCTGATTCAATTTGATGGAGGTTTAGCCCGATTCAGTGGCTGAATCTACAAATCCAAATTAAATCAGAGGACCCTTTAATCTCTCCGAATCGAATCAGAGCCCTCTGCATCGAATTGGAGCCCTCCAAATCGATTCAGAGAGATTCAGAGATTTAGACATAGACACAGCTTTAAAAGTTTTTTCTTGGACCAGAAACGTAGCAGGTGTCTTGCAAATGCTGCAATGGTGAGGCCCATGGAGTGTCCCACAGAAGCACAGGGCATTCCCCAGCATGCTTAGCAGCAGACCCAGAAGTGGACCAGAAGCACTTCCAGTCCACATCTGGGTTCACCACTGAGCAAGTGGAGGGCCCCCCACATGCTCCTGTGGGACGCTCCATCCACCCCAGCACTACAGCATTCACAAGCTGCGACTGGTACCTCAAGGTATGTAGAAAAAACATTTAAAGCTATGTCTATGGCCGAATCACTGATTCTCCAAATCAGCATCGAATCTTCAGATTTGAATTCAGCCAAATCAAATCAGGGACAGTGATCCGAATCAATTAATCAAATCACCGTCCCTGATCCGGGCTGAATCCGAATCGAATAGGGTCTGCTTTGCACACCCCTAACATGCATGTATACGCACATGGCTGCCAGGCAGCCTGGAGAGCAGCTCCTCCAAGTAAGTGTGGGGGGATGGGATTGAGGCCCCCATAGGGAGGGAGTTGGGGACGGCTAGGGCTGCTGCCCAGTCCAGAGGTACATGGAGCTTGGGGCCCGGGGCCACAACGTACGGCTGCAGGGCCCCAGCAAGGTGTGGAACAGGGCTGTAGGTGGCTCGTCTGGGGGTGGGGGGGAAAGCATGCTGCCGCATGCACTCCCAGGGAGCAAAGGGAACCAGTGCCCCCCAGATCTGTGCATGGATTGGGGGCGACCTCCCTGCTGCAGGCTCAGGCTCCCACCCTGCTACCTTCACTTGGGGCCTTCACAGTCCAATGGGTGCGACTCAGTGCCGTAGGGAACAGCGGAACCGTGTGGGGATCTCCTTGCCGCTGCAAGCTCTGTGCTGCCCTGGCAATGCATCCCCTTCATGTATGGCAGCAATAAGGGGCACAAACCCACATCACTGCCCCGCTGCTGAGCAGGGCAGCTTAGAGCTCACAGCAGCAAGGAGATCCCCCCATGGCGCCACTGTCCTTCAGTGCCAGGTCGCACCCACTGGGCTGCGGAGGCCTCGGGGGAAGGCAGCAGGGTGGGAGTCTGAGCCCGCAGTGGGCAGCCCACCCCTGCCCCGCACACAGATCTGAGGGGCGTGCCCCCCCCTTGCTGGGAGTGCATGCAGTGCCAAGGAGCCAGCCCCCTCACCCAAACCCACAGCAGGCAGGTAGCAGGCAGCGAGGGAGAGCTGGGCACTGCTCCACTGCAGCAGCCGCTGCCTCCTGCCAGGGCAGGGGGCTGTGGACCCAGGTCCCTAGCCCCACAGCCCTGGCAGCTGGGGGCCCCCTCTGGCAGGGCTGTGGGTGGCAGAGGGCTGTGGGTGTGGGATGAGGGGCACCAGCAGAGCTGACAGGCCTGTGAGGGGGTTTTATCAGAGAATTTGCAATTTTTACCAGATAATTTGTGATTTTTTTTTTTCAGGAAAAACCAGGATCCCTGCTCATGAGGTTCAACAAGGATATGTGTAAAGTTCTGCATTTAGGACGGAACAATCCCATGCACCAGCACAGGCTGAGGGCTGACTAGCTAGGTAGCACCTCTGCAAAGAAGAACCTGCAGGGGGTTACAGTGGACAATAAGCTGAATATGATCCAACAATGTGCCCTTGTTACAAAGAAGGCTAACAGCATACTGGGCTGCATTGGTAGGTGTGTTGCCAGTTCAAGGGAAGTGAGTATTCCCCTCTATTCAGCACTGGTGAGGTCATATTTGGAGTACTGTGTTCAGTTTTGGGCCCCCCCCTACAGAAAGGATGTAGACAAATTGAAGAGGGTCCAGTGGAGGGCAACAAAAATGGTGAGGTGGTTGGGGCACATGACTTATCAGGAGAAGCTGAGGGGACTGGACAATGTGGTTTAGAGAAGAGAAGACTGAGAGGGGATTTAATAGCATCCCCTGAAGATAGGTTTGAAAAAGGATGAAGCTAGACTGTTCTCAGTGGTGGCAGATGACAGAACAAGGAGCAATGGTCTCAAGTTGCAGCAAGGGGAGTTTAAGTTAGATATTAGGAAATTTTCTCACTAGGGGGGTAGTAAAACACTGGAACAGGTTACCCAGATGGGTGGTGGAAGCTCCATCCTTAGAGATTTTTAAGACCTGGCTAGACAAAGCCTTGGCTGGGATGATCTAGTTGGGGATGCTCCTGCTTTGAGCAGGGGGTTGGACTAGATGACCTCCTGAGGTCCCTTTCAACCCTCATTTTCTATAATTCTATAAGTCGATGATCTTTATTACGTGGTTGATCTAATTAACATTGGCAGCTTTAATTACAAGCCTACTTAAGGAGAAAATATTACATTACTGTGAAAAAGTTACATTTGATAGGTATATTTCCTACCCCTCTATTCATGTACGAGTAGTGAGTTTAATAACTGTTAAGGTTATGCCTCATTTTCTAGGTTACAATGCAGTTTGATAAAAGCCAACATAAATCAAATAATTGCAACACATCTTTTTTTTTTTTTCTTTCTCCCTATTTAGTTTTCACTACAAACAGAATGACAGGTCTAATATGAGGCTCCAGAAATGTAGTTACTTCTAAGTTTCAGCACTCCAAATATATGATCAATGAAATGAAACATGACAAAATGCTTCATACTGATGGGTTTTTTTCTTTTCAAAATGTCTTTTTTGGTTAATGCCCTCAGTCACTTTTTCCATACATTTTCTTTTTTGTAACATATAGCTTTCCTAGTTCTGATTTCAAGTTCAGGGTGCCTGGGGAGAATTGGAAGATTTCTTCAAACCAAGACTGTTCCTTCAGCCTTTCACATGAGAAAATTGTTAGGCGCATTAAAGTATTCCTGACTATGTTGCATTCCTTTGTTCAGAGTGAGTTTTGGGAACACATCCTTTTCTCATTATATTTCCATAAAATATATTTGATCTATTCTATTCTTAGAATACCTCTGATGTGGTCTGTGAATAGAGTACAGTATAAAAATATTTCTTTTTTTATATGAGACAAAATGTTTCCATTTCTTAGACACATAAAAAGTCACTGTATAGCACTCCACAAAAGTAAAACTTTACAGAAAGTTTTAGTGCAACTCAGCACAGATCACAAAAGGAATTCATCCTTATATGATTTTGTTGTGATTTAATGCCTCATCAAATGCTTATAGACCGTTTCAGAAAGGGAGAAAAAAGAGAGGGAGAAACAGAAAGGAGGGATATAGAAAGACAGCAAGGGAAAGTGAGAAGGGGA
>NW_005841987.1:956593-972876 GCF_000455745.1 Alligator sinensis
AAGAGAAACGGGGAGAAGAAGAGACCTGAATAATACTTCTGGGAAGAAAATTTATATTTAGATGCAAAGAAAGATGTTAACCATGTGCTTCCTGAAGCAAAATAAATTTGCTGAAATAGCAGCTGACAATAAAATCACTAAAAAAAATTTTTTAACACTTTCAGAGCACAACTCAGAAACTCCAGATGTTGACAGATGTTTGAAATGTTTACATGGACAGAACACTGTAGCAACTAGTGTATTTGTCCCCTTCCACTCCCTGTCCCTTTTTGTTTTATACCTTAGGGCTCAGAGAAACTCCAAGTAGCAGCTTCTATTAGAACTGATATATTTTCGACAACTCATTCATACCTCTATTGTTTGCTGCCCCTCATAAGCGTATTGCTTTTTGAACCATATCTGCAGATCATTACTCTGTCACCATTCCTATCCAACCAGGAAGGGCTGCCTTAATCTGACACAATGAAAATGTGAGGACCAAGATTTACAGCCTTGCCCATGTTTGGAATTAGCTTTGATTCAGTCACTGGTGGACAGCAATCAATGAGATTGTATTGGTGAAAACAGTAAACGTAGCTAAGGAAAGTCCCTACTGAAGTTTGAACATACTTAACTGTCCTATCTATAGCAGGTTCACCATCTGGTACAAACGTAAACTTCCCTTGTCTAAAACTTGGAGTTTTCATTAGTCCGTGAGCAGATCCAGGAAAAGTGTGGCTGGGGGGCACTTGCACCCCCTTTGGCAGCAAAGTGCATGAGCATTGATCTCTCTGAGCTTTCAGGCTTCTCAGCACAGCTCTGGGTGTACAAATTTGGTGAGGGCCAGGGGTTAGGAGTGTGAGTAACATGTGCTACATAGCCAAAGGGTGGTTGGGGGGTTGTGGGGGGAATGCAAACCTTCCCTGGGTCTGCCCCAGCGTCAATCCAGCTACATTTGTTCTCAACCATATTTAATTTAAGAAACAATAAAATGAATGCTAAAACTCTACTTACTTAATTGCAATCTAGTAAACTAGAGAAATGAATATTGCACCTCATAACAGTCACAGGCACACTTAAGCTCACAAAGCAGTGGCAGTCAAATAGCACCCAGTCCGTGCCTCTCATTCTCCCCATAAACCTCTATTTACTGCTGAATGTTTAGCTGACAAACTGACATCTTCTAGAGGTGATTTATATCATATCTTGGAAATGCTTCATCCCACAGAATCGTAGGTTAAATATGTTTTTATCTTACTGGCTCTGAAAAAGTGCTGAGGAAAATCCTCCATATGAAGGGCAATGAAGGGGTGTGCTTTCTTTTTATCAGTTGTTCTCTTTTAAAGACCTGGACTCAAATATAGCTTAGATTCCAAATAAACTTAAGACTGGTGGGCTCTGTCAGTGAACATTTCTGTATATCTTTACCACAGAAGCACTCCACAGCTCTGTACAAACTGCAGTAACCTATTACAGATTTCCCTCGCTTTATAGGGCTCTGTATGTGCAAATTTGCTTTTATGCAATGACCCTTTTTATACCAAAACTTTGTTATATGTAAGGTAAATTTGCTCTTATGCAATCGGGGTGGTAGAAGCCCACAGTCAGCTGCTTTGTGCAGTGCATTGTGGGAGTGACACACACCAAAATACAGCCTCCTGTGCGGATCTGTGTTCCATGCTTGTCTGCGACACATGTTTCTGTAGTTGCCATCCTCATGATGACAGTGCCCTGTGCTTGTGTGTACTGTCTGATGTTGGTGAGTACCAAAATTGTCTTGTAAATATGGTAGAAATGGGTCTGGGAGTCAGTACAGTCAAGGTCTTCGAACGCATCCCTATTTGTTACATTGAATTTGAGTTATGCTAGGGTTACCATGTGTCCAGGTTTTCCCAGACATGTCTTCTTTTTTGGACCCCTGTGCTGCATGCAGGTGGGTTTTTAAAATAAAAGCAAATATCCAGGTTTTCTGCTCTCCTGGGCCGGCTGCTTGGGGCTGGGAGCAGCAGGCAAGGTGATGGGCTATCAGGGGTCACATGCTCCAGCAAGCCAGGAGAGAGAGAGAGAGAAAAAGAGAGAGAGTGAACAGGAGCTCATGCAATGTGGCTGCTTGGGCAGCTGTCGGGGGGCACGGGTCTCTGGGTTGGGAGTAAGGGGCACCGGCAGGCCGGGGGGGCGCGGAAAGGGGCTGCAGGTAGGGAGTGAGGGGCACTGCCAGGGCTAGGAGGGGGCCAGGGGGATGCAGGTCTGGAGTGAGAGGCACGGGGGATGGGAGGGATGACTGTGGGGTGGGTATGCAGGTAACTGGCAGCACTAGGGGGCTGTGAGTCCAGAGTGAAGGGCACCAGCAAGGGGTGGAGAGCAGGGTACTGTTGTTTGGGAGTGGGGGCATTGGTAGAGCCGGGGTCAGTGGATCCAGAGTGAGGGGCAGCAGGGCTGGGGGGCTGGTTTGTCAATGAGGTGCAACAGACTGGGCAGGGGCAGGGATGCCCCCCCCCACCATTCTATTCCCCCTGGTGCCCCCGCAACACCTCGTGACAGGTGTAATCTTTTTTGGACCTGGAAATATGGTAACCCTAAGTTATGAGCCATTTTCCAGGTATGCATGTACAGCATAAAGCGAGGAAAACCTGTACTAGAAAAGAAACAGGGCAAATTAGGACTTAAGTGAACTGGTAGGGTTGTGTGGAGAATGTCATCTATCCTTCATACACCCGGTTGCTATCACTTTAGTTTTAAGAGCAGTAAAATTCAACCACTAATATTTAGAAAGAAAATCAAATAAAGTGACATATAAGTTGATTTTGCATATGAATAGCAAAGCTTTAACATGTTCATTGACATGTGAAGTCTACATTCTCTTCTTTCAGGAACTGCTTGATTAAAGTAGTAAGAAACACACACTACCTAAATTAAAACCCTTACATTACCAAGTCTTGCTTATGTAACAGAATCATTCTAGCAAGAAGTTTTGGGGTTCTTTTACCTACATGACACTCTGGGATAACATAGCAGCACATTTTCATCACACTGTGTAGACTTTGTACACAGTCGAGGGGTGGGATCAGCAGCCTTTTGCTAGTATGGGCCAGGCCTTACAACCCAGCTATCATTGTGGGCCAGATGTCTCCATCTCTCTCCCCCTCTGAGCCACCAACGGTTTGACTGATCTGCAGCAGAGGAGAGTGCTCCAGAGAGGGTTGTGTGATACAGCTCCATGCCACCGATCTCTCATGAAACATTAGACTTGCATGGGACAGAGTTGACTTTTTTGTGGGCATAGCAAACTCAGTGGCCTGCATTGTTTTAGAGTTGCTTTTTTCTATGAGACATTTGGTCCCTTCACTGTCCCTCTAAATCACATTCAGTCAAAAGAGCCTATCTCCACATATTACAGATGACTGGGAAGGGCCAAAGCTTCCCATGGTCGCTCTTCTCATTGCTATATTGGCAGGGGTTGAGTCTGAACCACTACCTATAAAGAAAATATTACACGGGGCCAGAATACACCATGAGGAAGTGAGCAGATGGCAGAGAGAGTGGATGGCAGAGAGTGTGGGAGCATGAGAGAGTGGGGGAGAGAGACAGACAGTCAGACAAATCCAATCCATTTGTGTCTTTCTTGTTGGCCCTCAGCTCCATTTAAAGTCTCCCTTCCATATGTATTTCACTACTTTATTTTGAAGTCTCTAAGTACAGCTGCTGAACACACACTAAGGGCTTAGTGCTGCCCTGAGCTGGGCCAGTGCGAACCCACCTCCCTACAAAAAGAGCACCAGAAGAAAGAAAACCTCCTGTAAACACACTTGCTGTTATACTCCTTTGTGGAGGTACTTTATGCCGCTAAAATCTGCCATCCACAGGAATGAGCACAAAACAGTCCCTGTGATGTTCCACGTGCCTCCTTCACATCTGCATGAAGTACCAGGCAGTGATGAAATGAATATTTCGCTTCTCAGCACTTCCACCCATCAGCTCAGCAACCTGCAGGATCAAGCCCTTAATTTGCAATATCATGGCCCTGAAGCATGTCTTAGATCAGAAATGAGCCATATCTTGCTCCTTAATAAATTTCTCTATAAATCACTGCCTTATTAAAAAGAAAAAAAGGCTTTATTCTAAAGGAATGATCAAAACACAACAGATTAATGAAATCAGTTGAACAGTACTATAGGATACTCTAGCTTTTTTTTGTAATAGACATTATTATACTTTATTTACAATGCCTTTAACCTTCCTTTTTTTTCTCTTAAAAATCTTAAACTATGACTTTTATTGCACCATGTTTTGAGGACAGTGGTTTGCTCAACTTAATTAAAACGCACTTTTTGGAAAGTTGTAAACATTCTAAAAATATCAGGAAAAAATTAATAACATCTCAGAATATAAACTTTTCGGGGGGAGGGTAACTAGTGCTATATGATTTCCACTTGTAACAGACTGCCAATGTGGGCTCACCAGATTGGCTTGAGATACTTACCCTGGGCTAGAAACAGTGCCGGTGAACTCTGAGCAACCCCAAGGGTGGAGCAGGGGAGCCCTACCCTGTGGAAAAGGAGAAGCCAATCGAAAGAAAGCGTTTTCAATCCCCTCATTCGCATGGAAGGCGGATGACTGGAGTTGGGGTCCCACCACCCTGAGCCCCGGTTGGCCAGTTTCCAAGCCAGGGAGGGGCTGCCGGAGGGGATAAAAGCAGCAGCCAAACTGGCATGTGGGGGCTGCTGACAGTGACTCCGGAGAACGATGCAGAAGGCCTAAGAAGACCTGGGGTGAGCTGACCCAGCAGAGGGAGCAGAGAGACCCCTCTGAAGAGCCTCGAAGGCCCTGGGAGTCGGCCGTGCTTCCAGCCCTGCAGCAGAGAGGGAGCTGTGTCCAGGGCTTGGGACAGAGAGCTGGTGCCCCAAGACCCCATTGCAGTGTACTGGACGTGCCGGGCATCCCGGAGGCTAGGGGTGGCAGTCGGCCCCCAACTCCACTGCAGAGAGGAGGCGTGCAGGTGACATCCTTATCTGGAGCAGGGAACTGGGCCAGTGAGTTGAGAAAACCCCTCACCTTCCCTGGGGAAGTGGGACAGCAGCAGGCAAGGCACTGGGATCCTGAGGAGCAGCAGAGCACCAGGACAAGGTTCCCTGGGAACTCGGGGTGCAGACTGGCGCTAGGAGCGGGACTGACGAGCTGCAAGGTGTGTGGGGTGCCCAGTCAGTCATCTGGAACAGGGGTTTGAAGCAACAACCCCTGGAAGCTGCCTGTGCTGCTGACCCTCTGCCACTGACTGCCCAGGAGGGGACTCAGTCCTGCCCCTTATTCTGCAGCTGACTGTCATCGGATGGAGTCCCTGAGCTTTGTGCTTGGGTCATGCTGACTGCTGCAGAAGCCTACTCTGTTGCTTGCCTTTTTCATTGCCATAGAGGGCCACCCTTCAGCCTCTTTGGGGGATTGGGGTTTGATACAATTTGATTGCTGCAGACCAGAAGAGCTTAACCTGTTGCAGTCTGTCGCTTATTGGGAAGCCTGTTGGAGCTGCAGGGAGTGACCACCTTGCTTCCTTGTGGTAGCACCTCAGCAGTGGCTGAAACCTGCCAGTTCCCTACCTGTGGTTCTTGAGTCAAGGGTTGACTAATGCATTCTGGTTGGTTTTGTGATTCTGGTCATGCCATTTAAGTTCACTTGTCAATAACCTTTCCTATTCCTCTTGTTTTGTAAATAAAGTGTAAATAGTTATAGTGTTAGACCTTCTTGGGACCACAGGCTGCTCTGTGGGGAGCTGGGGCCAGCTGGAAAGTAAATTGGTGCTGGCCGGAAGCCCTGTCCCACTCTCACCACATCATCCCTGATATTGAGCAGGGGTGGCAACTATTGGGCAGCCACCTGGGTTACACACTAAATTGCTTTTGTTTTAAATGCAAGCACTCAGAGGCCAGCACACCAATATGTCATGCCTGGTTACATTTGTCTTTTTTTGTTGTTGTTGTTAAAATTATATTCCTGACATCACCAGCCCCTGTACCTCACCTCCACCAAGTGACAGTCTACACATTTTAAAGAATTTCAGCTTGTTTAAATTGTTTAAAATAAGCCTTATGGTTACTTTTGCTAAACAAACAGGAAAGAAATTGCATTAGGGAGACCACTATTAGATAGCAATGCTAATTTTCAGTTTAGTCAGCTTTGCTTAGGCTTAGCTTTTAGAACTAAGCAAACTACTATTCATTATTCATATTTAGAAATTGTGGGTAATTGCAAAGGAGCAACACATTTACTAGCAAGCAAAAGTATGGCTCCATTGATTAGGGTTCTAGGCTGAGACTGGGGTTCAACCTCGTGTTCTACCACAAATTTCCTGGAAAATTACTAGGCCCAGATCTTCAAAAAAAATCAAACAGACAGCGCCACAATTACAGCTAGTGTCGCCACACTTAACTTTCAAGTACCTGGCCACAGGAGGAAGATTCACAAAACTGAGTTAGGGTCAGATGGCGAGAGCACAAAGGGGAGCTGTTGTATTTATCTTTTTCAGACAAGGGGTGGAAAGGTGGGAGCATAGTTTACTTTATTTGAGGCAGCCATCCGTGCTAAGGAGCCTCTATTTCTGGTTGAATAAGATCAGGGTCCCTGTCCACTGTATGCCTACAGAGGTGTATGGCTAGCATGAAGTTCTTATGAAAAATATTGATAGCTGAACTGGGGTAATATCTCTGAGTTGGATTATCTCAATAATTCGATTTACTGGGTCTTCTGCAGACTACTTGTTTAACATCAGCTCATGACACAGAAGTTACTGTGAGATATATAGATACTATAAATGTATAGAGTTGTATCTGGGGCACTGCTTTTGTATCAACAATGTCACAGTAATAGAATTTTTTTCAAACATTAAAGTCATCCAGTCATAGATCCAGTCATCTCATTTCTGATGCAAGATGGATTCCATGTGTCTGCATTTAAATTCAAGGTATTGCTGACTATGGAACAGTAAAGAGCAATTACTTGCAAACAAAGTTTATTGCAGTACCTTTCTGTAATGTTATTGACATCACTTGTCCCTTCGAGTGAAGAGCAGATTACAAGAGTAATCACTTGTTGGCCTCCTGAAGGCTCAGATCAAGTGTGATATGCAGCAGTAATAGCCAAGAACATCAGCAGAGGGCAAAGAAACACCAGGAGGGACCCCCAAGTCTTGTGGTACCTAGCATGGACACTTTTTTCTACCATCCAATATAATTTATACACACACAAACGTAAAGTATATGCATTAAAAAGTGAGTAGTGTTGTACACCTACCTTTGAAAAACTGATCCACCATGCTGTAATTCTCAACTAATTCACTTTTGACCTTCTTATAAAGGACCTGCAAAAGAAAAAAAAGCATTAATACAACATTAAAGCTGTGTGACCTAAGTATCAAAACCCATAACATTTCAGATAGTAAAGTTTCTGCTGCAACAGTCACTTACTCATAATTTACTCATAAAAGGTAATACATTGTACTTTCAGGTACTGAAATGAAATGTGTATGCAGAGATACCTGGCTTGCAAGTGGCCAATATTTACATATAAGAATTTAAGTGTTTACAAATGTTCTTGAGTAATCACACATACTTATTACTTGAAAATCCGGCCTAATAGCCTAAAAAACTGTACTGGAGTGGAATAAGTAGCTATAGAAATGCATAATTCAAAATATAATTACTTACCAAACCAAAAGTCCACACCACTCCCATTTAAAATGGCTGTTTGCAATAGCTATTCAAAGAAAGAGAACATGTGACTAGATATGGGACAATCCCAAAATACTATAGGAGGCATTTGAAGGAAGTTGTATATGTTTGTTTAAAAATATCAGAAGTTTATGAGGACAATTTAAAGTGGAAATTTCTCAGTCTGCAACCAAACATATTTTTCTAATGAAATTGACTGGTTTACATCTTGTGGCATTTCAAAAATTTAAAAATAATAAACATGTCAGACTTACAGCCTCTTTAGCTACACAGGTTTCCCACAGCTGAATCCTTTGATGGCACTCTTTAGAGTTTCTATTTTAAGAAGCAATCCCTTCCTGCATCTCTCTAGAGGCTGACTCCCTTGCTGTCCTGCCAATCTTCCTCTTGACCTCTTCTCTCTCTTTTGTACTTGGCCCTTCCATCTCTTCTGCAAAGTCCTCTCTTTCCTTCCACGTTGCTAGACCCTCTGCATGGCCAGTACTAATAATTCTCTCTCAGTTGCCAGTAGTCCTCTTCCTGTGTCCCAGCTGCCAAAATATTTTATCTCTTAGACCTTTTTCTTTGCTGTTGCCAGACCATTTCTCAAGCTTCCAGAGTTTTAAGTACACTGCCAAGACAGTGTCAAATACAAGAACAAGTAGGGGATCCAACATCAAAATGATTTTGTACTACAATTGTGTGAACCACGTATCTTACTTGATAGTGACACTGAAGCTATATATGAACAACAAGGCTGGATTTGTACCTCTTGGGGAAATTACTTTTTGAAGTCATAATCTTTCATTCTTCTTCTATAAATCCTCTCCCCTGCCCACACCCCTTCACCTCCCCTCCCCCCAAAAAACGTGGTTAAAAAACAGTAAAAACTGGAAGGATGTTTCCAGTACTTGTGTAGAAGGCAAAGGACTTTATCAATATGATAAATTGTTTATAACAACACATCAATTAATTTATGAAAATTAATGTAAACTACTTAAAAACTGGTTTGTTGCAACTAGTGACTAACTACAGCTCAGAATCTAACCAAGTAATCATGAGCATGGTCAATGAGACAACCACTCTTTGCTTCTGCTAGAAAGTACTTATAGTCTGACCCTGTCCCAAACTTACTTTGGGACAAGAATGGAACAACATTCAGCCAGCTCTTCCTGTCCATAAACAAAGTCTATATTTTTAAACATGTTGCCTTTACCCATCTACAACAGGATTATTCTACCTGCTTAGTTATTATAATTCTTTGGATCTAAATATGAAACCATTGATTTTAAAAACATAACAGACCAGCCCATCTACATAACACCATTTGTGGCCATCACCCCAGCGCTCTGTTTTCTCTCAGTCAAGCACACAGGAAGATTCAAGACTTCAGTCTTCATCTTCAAAGTCCCCCATGGGATTCCCCAAAGTTGCTAATTGTTGACTGGTAACAGTGGTCATCCTCAACATCCAAACTCAGGAGATGGAGCTGTTTTCCACAGACTAGATCACTAGTCTTTGGGTGGAAACAAACATAATCTGATGTCTCATTTGTGTCGCCATATACAATTTTTATGGTGGTACAAATGCTGAGAAAATAGATGTCAATACCCTTTATCTTGCCACATGAAAGGAAAATCAGTGGTGCAACAAAAGATGGTAATAGATTCTGCCTGCTTTAAAGCAGACATCTATTACATCTGTGGCACTTTCCCCACTCAGCCAGACTCATGGCCTGGGCCTGGCTAGGTGGGGAAAATTCTTCCCTGCTCAGCCAGACCTGTTCCCCTGGTCTGGCTTGATGGCAAAAAGCTCCACTTTCCCCACTCAATTAGACCCATGCCCTGGAAAGTTTTCCCCACCCAGTCAGAGCCGGGACATGGATCTGGATGAGTAGAGAAAGCAGGGCTCTGTGGATTTGGGGAAAACAGTAGATGTGATATACCTTGACTTTAGGAAGGCTTCTGATATGGTCTCCCACAGCATTCTTGCAAGCAAGCTAGGAAAGTATGGACTGAATGAATGGTCTGTAAGGTGGATAGAAAGCTGGCTGGATCATCAGGCTTAATGGGTAGTGATCAATGGCTCGATATTTAATTAGGGATGATCCTGCTTTGAGCAGGGAGTTGGACTAGATGACCTCATGAGGTCCCTTCCAAACCTGAGTTTCTATGATTCTATGACTCACTCAAAGATCACCCATGAAGATCACCCCATGTCTGCCTGGGTGGGAAAGCAAAGAATTCACATTGCCCCATGTCCCCCACCATAAAGGGTGGGATAAGGAGTGGCATGTGTTATGCCCAGTGAAGCATTTCAGCTGTACCATGACACATCACAGCACAGCTAATCTGCTTCACTAGGCAATGTCTGTTTCTAACCTGAGTCTTACTCAGGAAAGATATTGCCATAACCATAAGCCTCACTGTTTTTAGAGTAGCAGCAAACCCTACTTCTTTGATCCTCACACAATGTCATTTTAAAAAAAAAATAAAAGTCCAATCCAATAAAACATCTTTACAAGTTAGGAGGGAGAGAGGACATATATCTTCTAAAAAATTTAAGGACACTCATACCACAGCAATGGCAGACTATGATGGTGGTATATTGGTGCTATGTGGGAGTGTCTACACATACACTGTGCTGCACAGTAAACTGATTTATCTACGCATGCATTTGATCCGGGTGCAGTTTAATTGAGAGTAAACTACTCACAAGTAAATGTTCCCAGGCACACATCTACATGTGCAGGGCCTCGAGAGCAGATTTGCTATTTATGGCAGCAATCTGCTCTCACCCCTGCTGACCCTGCACCGGCCCCCTGCAGCAGCCAAGGGGAGTTCTAGGCTCCCCCTGGGTGCTAGGTCAGGGGCTGGTAGAGAGCACCGGTTCAGGAGACAGCTTTCTCCTGACAGGGGCTGGGACATTGCTCCCTGCCCTCAAGGGGCTGCCTGCTGCTAGGCCAGGGACAATTGCCCCAGCAGCAGGGAGCTCCTAGTCCTGGCTCCCTGAGGGGGCAGTGGACTTGGAAAGAGCTGCAGGGGAGGGGCAGGTCCCCTCCCCATGCCCGATCCACTGGTGGGGCAGCTAACAACAAGCAGGGATTCCCCACCCAGCAAGCATGAGCAGGCATTCCCCAGCCAGCCAAGGGCTCACTGCTAGCCCTTCCACCAGTGGATAGGGGCAGGGGGCTGGGACCTGCCCCACCCCTGCAGCTCTTTCCAAGACCCACAGTTCAATTGCCCAATCAGGTCATGGGGCTGGGACTTGCCCCTGACCAGGACAGTTCTCAGCCCCTGCTCTGTGACTACAGGGCAGGGGCTGGAGAGCCTGTTCCTTGCCCAGCTCTGTGGTTAGAGAGCAGAACAGGGAATAGGCTCCTCAGCCCCCACCAGCAGGGACCTCCCAGCTACCACTTCCACTCCCTGCTACCCCCTACTGCCTGGTGGACCAGGAGCATATTTGCTCCTGATCTGGGGTCTACATATGCACTACTATACAGTTACTAATCTCAAGTAAATTTGCTACTTGCATTTGCAGGTAGCAAATTTACTCATGATTAGAGCCAATTGCTACTCAGTAAGTATCTGCATGTGTAGACATGGATGCTTACTGCATAGTAATTAGCTCTGCTGCACAGTAAAGTATCACCATTTACAGCTGCACAGCAATTGAGCTGGTGTAGACTAATTTCCAGAACAATTGGTTAGTCCCATCAGACACAGGTACTATCCAACAGTGGAATAAATTACTGCACCTAAAAGCACATGTAGGTGGTGATGTTGGGATTGCTTTACTCCAGCTCAGATTGCACTGGAGTTTATTCAGTCACATTAATTGTACATGTAGGCATGTCCTGTAAGTATCTACATTGACTAAAGCACATGTAGTGTGAATTTAGTCAAAATATTGCTAGTGGAAATTTTCCTTTGTAAGAGGATGAGTCCTTTTGCATATTTGTTCTGGTTATTTGGTTATTACTGAGGAAATCTGGTCAATAATTGAACACTAAAGTTTCATGATGTGACTGCTGCCTGAAAACCATCAGTTGCCAAATTCATTATGTTTAAGGCTTCAACTTAGGTTCCATCTAGTGTCATAAAGGCAATGGGTAAGAGAATATATTATATCTACTAAGTTATTGGGGACCTTCTTATTCTCATTATGTCAGTTTTCCCTGAGTACAGATAGCAAGCATTATAAACTGTAAAAAATTCCCATTATATACACTTTTTTATATATGCTTTTAGTATGTATTTTTAGTGCACAGTTTCATGTGTATGGGGATTGTATAGCACATCATGCATTATAATGCAATACTAGTTTCAAGAACAACAGCTTCCAATTTAAAGAATAAAACACCCTCCAGCTGAAAAAAATTCTCACGTTACAGTATGTTAAAAAGAATCTATTTCAGTTGTGGTCAGTTGTCTAGAAGGGGAAAGAAAGGAAGGAAGAAAGGAATATATTCCCATGTGAAAAACCTTTACTGTTGAAAAAATCCCAATTCCCTCCCTAGATTGCATTTTATACAAACTAGGTAAATTCAGTATGAAAGAACATTTCAAAAATATTCATTATGCTATTTATGTCCATAAATGTGGTTGTACGAAAAATATAACAGGAATGCATTCACAATTGGTTTAAGTAATTTTCTCTTGGCAAACCACCATAAAAAACAGGGGCGTCATGGCGCCACCAGAATTCTAAATTGTGGTAGAGAATCATCAGTACACATGGCATTAATTTTTGTCTCATTGCAGGAGACACCCTTGCCTGCATTAGCGGACTGCTTCTTATATCTAAGATGTTGTAACTTGAGTTTAAATGACACTATAAATAAGATATACTCATCCCCACATACAAAAAATTACCCACTTTGTTAAAAAAGATGCATATTTCATACAGTTTATTCAATATTACAAACGTATAATGAAAAGTGTAATACTAATGGGTTAATAATAGACCGTGTAATCTTCAGTATTCATATTGGACATGATTCAGACTACTGAGAGACTTTTTAAATATATACATATAATTAGTTAACCCATTGGTATTACATTCTTGTTACTCTGGATTGATCATAAGACTTTAGGGATCTCATTATACCATACCGGTTTATTTTCCCTGGTGACTGAGAACACTTAGCTGTCTTTTAATATCTTGCTATTAAATGCTTACTAAGTTTTTGTATCTTCTTTTTCCTTTTCCCAAATTTAGGCAGAGTAGAGTTTTGCTAATATGGTCATTTAAAATATGACCATCTCTCTTTGACAGTTTCTCTATGGCTTGTAAATATTTTAAAAAATCCTGTTCCAGATTAAATTCCTGTCTTTAAAGGAAACTGTAACTCTATTTTGGCAGAAAAATAAGAAACCGATAGTTTGGGAACACCCACTTGAGATAAAATAAAGATCCTAGAAATTTTCCCGTGGAGGTTAATGAGGGCTAAACCAGTGATCAATGACCCTGGAATACTTAGATGAATCTTTAAGTTTGCCCTTAGATTATTTCTGTGGATTCTTTTTTAACCAAATTCTTTAAACAAAAACCTAACGTTGTCAACTCCTAGCTCAATAAGAATCCAAAATATGTCACTGGTAAGTGCCACCTTTATGCATGCTTACAAAAATGGAACTAAAAGTGGGAATATTTGCAGTTAGTTTTCTTATATCCCACTAAGGGTGTGTTGCCAAAAACATGTTAAAATTATTTAGCTATAGTACAGCATATCAATAGTATACTGAATAACTATCAGATACAGGTATTTTAAATGAAACTTACCCATGATGAAAACATGTTTAATTCTGATAATGAACCACTGGGTGTTTTTCCAACAAGTTATGAGACTGTCATATATTTTTAAAAAGCTATTATTTTAGGCACCTCAAAAAGTGTTAAAGATCCATGCACAGGGTTCCAACAAATGAATATGATGTATTCCAGAAACAACAGGCATTCACACAGACACTCAATAAGAAAGGGACTGTTTACTCAGTTTATAGCTTGAAAACCACTTGGGACTGTGTTCCAGTATGGGAAATTTTAGTACAGTGCATTGTTAATACAAAATAAAAAGCAAGCCTGGGAAGTTAGGATTATATTTTTTGAAAATGTTTGTTTGGAACATTAAAAAAAAAATTGCCTTCTAATGTTGAAGTATGAACAAATACTTTTTCAGATGAATAAAATCTGTAATCAGTTAGATAAGAGCAATATGCCGGTTTTTTGGCATTTAATCAAACAATGAAATCACATACACATTTCCTGACACAAAAGACAAATGATGTAATAATCTGAAGGAGTTTCTCTATCTCCTTGGAACTTTGCATACTTGACTTGTTTTCCATATTTTGTGACTTTAAATGGTGGGAAAATTATATTAAAATGCTTGTAGCAGTTCCTCTAAACTAGCATCCTTTTTGTTTTATTGTATTTAATATAAAAGCAGCAATTATTTGATTTCAAAGTTATGAAAATATGTACCTTATGAGAAAACAAGCAATTTAAGCTTTAATTGGTGTCATTTTTCACAGAACTGGCAAGATTCTTGCATCCCTGGCATGTTATTTTCTATAAAACTGCAGAGCTGCTTTCAATGAATGTTTTACGAATGTATAAGTTGTTACATGAAGGTATGCAAGTAGATGCCTGGAAATATAAGATTTCTGGGGGGATTTATTCACAAAAGATGCATTTCATTTCATTTCATAGGGTATATACTGTGATTTTCCCTTAATATTCCTAATGTGCCTTGCTTCACATTAAAAAATTTCTCCTTTCCTATCTGGGGATAGAAAGAGAGGTATGCAAGGGAGATATTTTGCACAGGAAAAGGAGGACTAATGGTGGAGAAAACAATGGAAATATGATATACATACATACATACATACATACACCTTATTCAATTTAATCAATTGTTTTAATGAAAGAACGAACCTGGTTTAACCAGATGTGCAATCTTATATATGTACAAGACTCACATGTTGGTTGGGTGTGTATCCATATATATGAGTGTGTTTGGGTTTATTTCTTGTTTTAAAAAAATGTTACCCAGAAACTTCAATTGGGATCTGAAGCCCACTGTACCGGTGCCTGTGAAGCTATATAGAACTATTCAGTGTCAGCTCTAACTGTTAAAGATATGCAACTCATCCTTGTAGATGTTTCAAATTAATATGACTGAATAGCCAGAATAGATATTTATCAATGGGTTGTGATGGCCCAGACATGAAAAATAAGTTTGAGCAGGTTGGGGTATTACTGGAGTCCTGAAATGTGCCATATTTAGAAGATGGGACCCTATGGATTTTGTATCCTGCTGCTCTACATAGATCTCTAATGCCATCCTCAGAGCTCCTTAGAGGAAGTAATAAGACTAACTGATTCAGAGAGGAGTGAACCCCTTTAATGATGAGAGCATTTTATTCACAAGTTAGTAAGTTTCTGATTAAATGTAACATATAGCATAACTACCCGGAATGCCACCATTAAAAAGAAGCATTTTTAGAAATAAAGTTGCCAATAATTGTTTGTCCCCAGTGTTGCCAGGTAGCTGAACTACTGCTAGATGCAACACTTTTGAGGCAGTATTTCCTATACCATATTAACAGTACATAACATGGACAAAGGTTGCATGATTATATGCAGCTTGTAAGGACCTCATAAAGAATGCCATGCTTTCTTTTGGCAGTCAGATTCTTGCGCCATCATTTTATGCAACAAGACTTCCATAAATGCAATGAATTAATCCTATTACAGATACATGGATAACAGTAAATATTTCTTTCCCTGTTCCCTTATGTTCCAGTGAAAACATTTTTAAAGAACTGCTGCTTCCACTGCTTTTGCATCCTGTATGGTGCAGTGACATGATTCTGTGGGTGAGACTATGCTTAGAGAGAGACAGAGAGAAAAGTCAGTGCTCAGAGGTACTAGATGGAGAGCCCAGAAGACTAAATTATTTATCTACAGGCCAAAACAATCAGGAGCAGATGCATCATAGGCTTCCCTATTGTGAATGACAGTATGTCAGCTCTGAACTAAAGGGGTCAGTCAAGGCTGTAAAGTCAGTTCCATGTCCACATCTATTCAGTCCATGACCTCTCTGCTCCAATGAGCAGAGATTTGCCTGGTGCATGCAACTGTTAAAGATACACAACCCACACATATAGATGTTGTAATCCTATACCCTGGTGCATTCCCAAAGAGATGACACCAGGATTTCCCTATGGGCCAAATCCTAATTGATCCAAGATGATGCCACTGGCAGTCTGCCCCTGATGAGACAGTCCCAAATACATCTGGTCCACCTTTCCATACATGCATGCTCCAAACTCAGAAGTACATGATGGAGACCACTCCAAAGTCATCCCCAGAATCTTCTTCCATGAGTGCCAGACACCAGGATCTCAAGAACAGTCACAGAGGGTTATCATTGAGCAGCTTCACCAGGTTTGGAGTATGTTGGCAGGAGCAGGTAGGCAGGAACAGCCTGCTTTTAATAGATTGCTAGTGGGGTCTAGTTCTGTAGGGCTGTCCAAATTTTGAATGGCTGGGGCAGTGGGGTCACAAAGCGCCCAACCACACACCACACCACACAGGAAT
>NW_005841987.1:972907-979459 GCF_000455745.1 Alligator sinensis
TATGCCACAGGGGCCACACCCCCATACTGCACCATGCTATGTGTCCCCTCACCACTATGCCACACAGTTGATGCTCCCCTATTCTACCATACTACAGACAGTCCCCACGTTCCCCAAATTCCCTCAGCCATAGGTTCCTTCAGTCCCATGCATCATGCCACCCTGCTCCTGGGGGCAGGGGACAGGGAGAGGAAACTGGAGGGGGAAGAGAGAAGCAGCCTGGGGACCCCAGCAACAGTGATGAGTGAAGCAGTCCTGACTACAAGCTCACAGGCCACAGATTAATCCTGTAGGAGCTGAATGTGGTCTGCAGGCTGCCACAGCCCCATGTTGGACAGCCCCATGTTAAGGTACAGCATTATCTAAAATGTAAGTATCTTGCCCCCAGAGTGTGATCTTAACTGATAGGGCTAGGTGCTCTAGGCTTCCTATGCAATAAATGAGGAGACCTATGTGCCTGCAAAGCACAAACACACGTGCTGTAAGTACTCATCAGAGAGGCATCTAAGAACACTAGGTACAGGAGAGGCACCAAGAGAAAACACAACTGCCTAATATATGACACTCCCCTGGAAAGGAGAATCCTTGGCTCTGATCCCTCTGGCAGGACTGTAAAGACAGCTGTTAGCTAAAAAGAAGAAAAAATCCTAGAAGCAGGGGTCATAATCCACAATAGTCCTCTCCCTAGCGAGTACACTCCTCAATGGGCTTCAGAATCAGCCTCCAGCTTGTGTATTCTCCTTCTGTCCCATCAGTCTTGCGTTCATGGCTGCCCAGCAGACAAGCTTCAGCAGCAGTCAGGGGAAGGCAGCCAGCCTAGTCCTTAACCTAGAGGTAAGAGTACTTTCATGGAAGGTTAGAGGTACGGATTTGAGTCCACTTAGAAAGAAGAGGACTCAAATCTAGGTCTTCCACTTCCTGGGGAGCTCCCCTTGTCACTAGGCTATTGGGAATTCCTCCTCCTCTGTTTTCTATTCAACCATGTTTTTGCTGTCAGTAGGTACATCTACATGAGCTTTTAATGTAGCTCAATGAACTCTGGCACAGTTCACCCCACAGTGAGCTGTTCCTGGATGCAGCGTCTTCACGTGCCCAGGACCATAGCAGTTCGAGTCAGGATGGAGTAGCCCCAGGATGGCAGCAAGCTCGGGGGCAGAGGGGCTGGCTGAGGCATGAGAGTACTGAAACTGCAGAACTGTGTCTCTGATCTCTGAGCCTGCTGTCAAGCCAGGTTTGCGCCATCCTGGCTCAAACTGCTGCAGTACCAGTCACCATCTACACGTGCATTTCTGCACAGTAAATGACTCTGCCGTAAGAGAGTAATGTCTCCAATAGTAATATTTTATGGCAGAGTTAATTAATTTATTGCACCCTAATACCAGTGCATGTGTAGATACTGATGCTTTACTGCATAGCTAATTAGTCACCTCCATGGTAAAGCGCATGTGTAAATTACCCACTTCGTTAAAAAGATGCAATTTCATACAGCTTATTCAATATTACAAATCTATAATGAAAAGTATCAGGGATAAAGGTTGTAGCCATGTTGGTCTAAAAAGCAAAAGCAGTCAGTGTGGTATAGGCAATATATTTTATTAAACCAACTAGATAGTTGCAAAAAAAAAAAAAAAACTTTATTTGCAAGTATTTGGGCTCATGCACCCTTCCTCAGGCAAAGGAGAACGCAAAGATTGTAAAATTTCTCCCAGATAGAAATTAAACTTCATATGGCACAGGACTGCTGGAGGGTGGTTTAAGTTCTCCTGGCTGGAAAAGTTCATTTTATGCAAATTCACCTCAGAGAAAAGTTGGAGCAGTTTATTTACCTCAAACATGTCTGATGGCAAGCAGGATGTTAAAGTATGCTTCTTTCTTGTTAAGATGTTCCATATTTCACAGGAGGACTGGTGATGAAAAGGTTCTCCTAGGCAAGGAAGTTCTGTTGTGTTGAAGCTGCTCTGCAAGTATGCAGATTTGGCTTGAAATGAAGGGCTGGAGCAAGGGTGTTAGCTTCCAGGTCTCGGGGTGTTGAATTTTGTAATGCTAATAGGTTAATAACGGGTTAATAATAGACCACGTAATCTTCAGTATTCATACTGGACATGATGCAGATTACTGAGAGAATTTTAAAATATATATATAATTATATATGCATATATATAATTAGTTAAACCATTAGTACTACATTCATCTTACTCCGGATTGATCACAAGACTGGTAAAGTGCATGTGCCCAGTGTCTCATAGTTGCTAAGCATGCTCTGTCTTCACCTAAGAAATCTGGGATTTCAGAGCAATTTTGTCACTCTACATTCCTGATTTAGATTGAAATAGGCTGGGGGCTACAGGACCTTTTTGAGACAAAACGTAGGGGCCTAATAAAATCAGAAGTCTCATCAGTTTTGCAGCTGCTAAGCAAGTCCAATCAGGATTGCTTTTTGTGAAGTAGGTGCCTTAATTCCACGTATTTAGGCACTGATTAGGATATGACCTAACTATTAAGTTTATACGAAGTGGACTCCTCTCCACGGGGAACTGGACTGGGATTATAATTAATTTGACTGATGGGTGTGCATACTGGAAATGTTAGTGAATAACTTTCTGATACTCACAAGTGTACTGACAGATTGTGTATCCCACAACCACTCCTCCTCAGATTTACACTCATATTCCTCCTTACATCTAAATGCCTACTGCCACAGCTTTGCATCTACTTGTGACCATACCTTCTTTACACTTTAATGTTTTAATTAAAAAGCAATAAAACACTTTAATTTGACTTTCTGTGCATAAAAATACAAGTGAAAAATGGCTTCAACACTGGCCAAATACTATTGAAATCTGAGCTGCAAGGCAGTTAGAGTAACTTTAACCACCTGAGAAATGCAATAATCACCCTGAAATGCACAGCCTGGAGTGTTTTATTGCTATTATAAACTGCAATTTATACATTAAAATAAGGAAAACAGTCAGACCCATCCATTTATGAGCCATAATAAATATGGTTATGACATCACTGACAACCATTCAGAAACCTCCAAAAATATCCAGAATTCTAAAGCAATTTCATGATTACCTTTTCAATCTGTTTCCTATCAGTGTGTGCGTGTACTTGTGGGTGTGTATTCATGGCCCAGATTCAGCAATTGTGTCTGCATAGATGCAGGATTCTGGCTACAAGGATCTAGTGGCAGGTTTCAATAGCACGATTGCTTGTCTAATTTACCACTCGTGGGATCACATCCATCCATTACCAACCCAGAGGAAAGTTTTTGCTGCTATGCACTCTCACACATTTTTTTATGGCACAGAAAGAATCAATATTAAATAATTTTTTTTTAATTTATTCACACTGTTTTTGTACCCTATATCTTAATACCAAGAGCCCAAATGCCCTAGCAGAGGGGGAAAATAATATTAATGTTTTGTTAAAACCTCTAAAATGATCATGTATAGCATTTCTGCAAATAAAAATATTGCAGTTCTGATGTCTCAGTAATTGCATGGGCTAGAAGTGGTGGTTGTATTACAAGAAATGGTAGTGGATCTACACCTAATTTTGGATATTAAGCAAAGATGGGCATGAATCAAAATCCCTGAATACAAGCAGTCACTCTCATCCAATAAAATTCTGAGCTCTTCCCATATACACTTCTGTATCAGCCTCTAATCTTTCAGTTTTCCAGGAATGGATGCTTTCTAAATTAAACAAATGCATTAGCAAATAATTACTCTATCAAAACTAAACTAATGGAATAGAACCAGCAAAAAGTTAAAATATAAACCAAACTCCAAACATGTTTTAGTGTTTCTTTCTTAGAACCAGTGCCTTTTCTTTTCTCTCTCTGATCATCAGCCAATTTCCTGCCAAAACCCATCATGGCTGGGCTTGTTGGCTAAAATCTCTGGTTGTGTCAATTGTACTGTGGCTTTCTCTGATTCAGAGATATACAGTTCATTTCTGGATGTCTCTGACTCAGAAAAAAAAAAACGCTATAATGTGTGGTCAGAACCAAATGTGCCAAATGTGTGAGACCTCACATTAGCAAATGTTAATGGATTAACAAAAGTGGGGATCTGAGGAGAATATGCATTGTGAGGAATTCAGAGACAAACAGACAGACAAGAGAGAGAGAGGGAGGGAGGAAGAGTTAGGCATTGTGACTTGGGCATAGCCTCATTGTGTGCGAGAAAGTAAGGAAGAAGGCATTAAGGCTGGAACATCCTCTTTGGTGACAGGGAAAAGGAGAGTCAGTTCTGTTAGTTGGGAAAAGGAAAAGTTGAGTTCACAGAGAAGGCAGGATGGAAAAGGAAGAATTCAAAGGGCTTAGTTGGACCTGAATAGACATCAAATTGTGGGGATCTATTTGAATTGAATCCCTGAATTTTTAATTTTCATTCCTCCTTTTCCCGTCTATCCTGCTTTCCCCCTGATCCTATCCTTGTTTTCTGATGGCTCTTTGGTGGAATTATTGTCTCCTGATGATTATTGTCTTCCTTCTGCCATTCAACCTTAAATCAGTCCCATGCCTCTTCTACTCTCAGGCATTCCCTACCTTCTCTGAAATCCTACTGGACCTGTCATAATGCCACTTCTCAACCAGTTGGTGTCTTGAAAGCTCTTACATGCCAGAGCTTTTCCCACATCACAGGCACCCAGACATTCAGTTGTGCCACAAACCTTTTGTAAGCTTGGAACAAACAGAAAATAGCATTAAAAATGCAGCTGGCCCAGCAGACAATTAACAGAATAGCAAGAGGTGATAGAGCAGAGCTACAGGCCTTGTTACATGTTGCACTTTGAGCTGCTGAAATGTTGATCAGTCTTAGTGCTAGCTCACGCTTGGAGCAGTCGCATCTTTTAAGGCAGTAGAGTTCAGGGGGTGGAAAGTTTGTTCACACAGAACAGGATAGTGGGGGAAGAGACACTGCATCGTGGGATGCTAGAGGACTGCAACTTGGGTGGCTTATCTGTAGAGAGTGGCCACACCTTAATGGAACATGCATTGGGTAAGACCAATCAAAGATAAACCTGCCCTGGAATGACATAACTTAAAGCTACCTAACGTGCGCTTAAAACTAGTTTCAGGTGTTATTGTGTGGACAATCCAGGGGTTAAGAGCTCCAGAAGCTGCCTAAAATTAATATGTAACAAGGTCCTAAAATTAACACAACTTGGATTGCATAGGGATAAAAATCTTTAGAGTACTGTCTATCTATATTATATACTTCTATATCACTCAGTTACCATAAATATCTTAGCATCCAAGATAAACAGCCAAGGTCAAAGAAATGCAACTTGTATGTGAAGCAGAAGGTGGATGAGGTTTTTTGTGGTCCCCAGCTCCTCAGGAAATCAATAGAGAGTCTTGCAATGGACCCCATAAAGGTTCTCTCTCTCAAACATTGTTACCCGTATTCTAAAGGGTTCCATACTAGCAGCGGAGACGAGGTGATGACCAGGATTACTGTCCTGGAATTTTAAGCAGGTCTTTTAGGGTATACCTTATATGGTATAAGGAGGTACAATGTTGGGACATGCTGGACCTGCTCCACATGAACCAGCTCCCAAACCCGAACAAGCTGTATTAGGGTGGCCCAGGGCCTGGCCAAAAAGGGGAATCAGGGCCTGGTCAGAAAGGGGGTCCAAAAATGATATATTTTTAATTATTATTATCGCTGGTAAAGGGAACCCGATACTAAAAGTTTGCCCACGGCCACCAGGAGCCTGGGTGCGTTGATGGCAAAAATGGTTCTGATGCTTCTCTACCCCTGGGACAGCAGAAAAAGCCTGGCAGGCTGAAGCACTAAGGGCACAGAGGGATCATGCCTATAAGCCGGAAGGGAGAGGAAGGGAGGATTTACTTTAGGGACTTTAAAAAGTCCCTGGAGGCTCCTGTGGTGTGGTGGAATCCAAAAGGGGGTGTAGTGAGGCCACTTCTACCCCCTCTGGATCTGCCCTTAGCCAGGTCATTCATTGCCATGATGACAAGAAATCTCTTAGCCAACCAAAGATGATAGAAAATATTCCTCTCCCTCAGTACTGGATCAATCACGCTCTCTTCTTAGATCTGATTCATTCATAAGTCTGAGCCAAGGTTGAAGTTATTAATTGGTTTGTTACAAATTAGTTCACTATGATTACCACACGTTAATTGTTGAACTTTAACCACATTATTTTGAACCTCTTTGCTAGTTTACCATATCATTTACTTTATATTTTGCTTTCAAAGAAGGAAGTTGCCAGTCAGTTCCTCTCCTCTGCAGGGGAGCTCCTACTAAGGACAGCCAAAAATAAAAAATGTAAGGGGAGGGGGGGGATAGTCCTTATTTTAGATGCCATTTTGGCTGCATCTCGCACACAAACACATTTCTACTTTTGTGCTTTTTACCTAGTTCTGGAATTTGCACTGCAAAATGTCTATACCATCTTTTGGAAGGGTCATTGCCTCTTTTCATTTTTCCAATGCATTTATCACCTTGATGCATTAAACTGTGTTAGGTACCCAAGATTCATCAAGTACTTGAGAGGCTCTGGTTGGTTTCTGGCATT
>NW_005841987.1:979490-1000849 GCF_000455745.1 Alligator sinensis
AAGAGTTCATTGAAATGGTTACGGCATAGCAAAGTTCAGCACAGAAGGATCATTAGAAAAAGTTGACTTTTCCATATACATTAAAATGATGTATTTTTGTGAACTTAGTAAAAAGAAAGTAAGGCAGTTTCAGCAGAGTTTCTGACTCCTTTTAAATACATGTTAACATTTAAAACATGTTTTTTTAAATCTAAACCAGGATTAGGATGATATACTACTACAGGGAAAGCCAAAAGCTAATGGAAATCACAGAATAAAAAATTAAAAATATTTTGGTCTTAAAAAAAATAAATAAATGATCAATCTACCTTGCTATTTAACAATCTAGTCCAATTTTTTATGGGAGAATGGTGACACAGAAGAGTTAGACATTATTGTTTTCCACCTCAAATTATACTCTCTCCAACCTTTGCTTTGCATCAAAGCGGGCATGGAGATACAATATTTTAAAAGTGCAAGCAGGTTAATCTATCTTTTAGCTCCCAGCTTGCACTTTTAAAATTGTATCAGGAGATTGTTTTTGTTGCTGTTAAAGCAGCTTTGAACTACAAATTGTTTTTAACCAAGTATCGGTAACTTTGTTTTTGCTGTTGGTTCTCACATTCTTCTGAAATAAACCGTTCTGTTCATTTTGAAATCCAAGGAACCTTGGAAAATAATGGAGAAAATATTTAAAATAGTAATAAGAAATAGTGTTGTATAGTCCTGCAGGGGAAAGGATTTTAAAAAATATTTATACTGGAAATTTACTGAATTATCCATACATTTTAATCTGTCCATGTTCAAATATTTTACAGACTGAGGAAAAATATTTCCTTTTCACCAGACAATCATCTATTAGTAATAAGAATTTTCATTAATAGCTTACCTTAAAAAAAAAATCTGACTAAATATTGAATACACATTACATTCTACTAATTAGCTGTAGGTGAATGATATTATGTGTGTGTTGGCAGCAGTGGGGGAACAGGTCTTAGGTTTATTAATTTTTTTACTTGAGAAATAAAGGCCTTTTCATGTTCTAATAACTATATACTGTGATATAGATTTCAGAGAACTTAACGTTTCATGTTCACCAACTGATAATAAGGGATCACCCTTTCAAAGTTTCATGATACTGTTCTTTTCAATATCTAATATCTGGGTTTTGTAATGTGAATTAAACGTTCTAACCTTCTAGGTCAGAGGTAAGCAACTCCTGGCACATGTGCCACAACATGGCATACGCACCTAGGGGTAGACTGTGGGAGAACCACAAAGGGTCTAATCCTTGATGTTGCTGTCCAGCACTGGGCCCTTCCTCAACACCCACCTTGACATGCGCTTGCACATGTCTCTGGCAACAAGCTGGGTCAGGGCTCCAAGGACCCCAGGACAGCTGGTTGAAGCCTCCCCACCACCTGCTACAAGCAGCCCGGGGTCTGTGGCAGACGGCAGAGGCCTGCCTAGATCTTGGGCTGGCTGTAGCAGGCAGCCAGGAGGCTGTAAGCAGCAGCACCAGGGTCCGCAGAGGCCCAGCCTGGCTCATTGCCGGCAGCGAATACACATGCACCTTAGGGCACACGTCAGGGAAGGGGCTAGCGCTGCACTGCCACAAGAAGGATTGGACCCCTCGCAACTCCCCCACCATCCACCCCTGGCACACCAACATCTTACAAGACAAGGTTGAGGGTGTTTCTGGCACTGTGCCCAAAAACGTTGCCAACCCCTGTTCTAGGTGTTTATAGGCTGCAATCAAATCCTCAGCTATCTCTCTGATAAGCAAGTAGACTACGTTCATTGTGTCTTTCACTCTAAGACATGTTTTCCAATCTTTAATCATTCTCAAGACTCTTCTCTGAAGTCTCTCCAATTTTTCAGTATCTTTCCTACAATATTGATATGGATTTAGTATTCTAAATGGTAGTGATCACTGCCAAGTAGGAAGGTGATATATCATCCCTAACCAGACTCGCTATTCTCTTGCTTATATATACATGAATTGTATTAGCTTTTCTCACTGTAATACCGCAGGAAAACTCAGTTTCAAAATGATTCTCAAGTTACTGCTTTAGAGGAGCCCACCATCCTGTCAATATGGCCTGAATTTGTTCATAGATATATTCCTGTACATATTGCTAAACTGAAAACATATTGTTTTCTTGTTCCAGCTTACTAAAGATCTAGAGTGCCTACTAGTAACCTTTCATCTTTATTATTTACTAGTCCTCCAATCGTCGAGCCATCTGAAATTTACCAGAAATGGTTTCATGTTTTTATCTAGGTTATAAATTAAAATGTTGAATACCATAATGCCAAGAACTGATTACTGTAGGACCTCACTAGAAACCCACTCAGCAATAGCTCCCTATTTCCAATTATATTTAAGACATCTCATTCATTCAGGTTTTAATTGATTTAACCTGTGCCATGTTGATTCTGTATCATTTCCAATTGTTTTAAATTAAAAATCTGTGATTTTAATTATGTCTAAGTCAAATATGCTGCAGAAAGCTAAGCTCCACGTATGCAAATCTACTCTGCTGAAAAATCTATTGTTACTGTGCCTGGACTGTTTCCAGTACTAAAGACAAGTTATTTATAACTAACCATGGTATCTACATTTCAGTGCAATGTGCAATATAAGACTACCTACTTTTATATAAGTCTTAGCCTTTCTAAACACTGGGACAACAGTAGCTTTCTATCAACATTTTGGAACTCCCACAGTGTTGAAGACTTCTTGAAAATGAACTTCCAGTAAGCTCCTCAGGCAGTTCTTTTTGAACTCTTTGATGTAAGTTATATCAGCCAACTTTTTCCTAAACTCAAAAGTATTTATTTATATATTTTTATTATAAAAATAAACATTTAACAATTGCATTAGTCTTCTACCTTTACAATTCTAGTAAAGGCCTTTACTCTAGGAATCCTTTTGTTAAACAATTTTTAAACTTCTACAAGTCTCCCCCCTCCACTACAAGAACTTTATCTGAGTTCTATATTTTTTAAATATTTTCAAAAATTCATCACAGTCAAAAAGAGATATGGCACTTCATGCAGGTGTTGCAGATACCATGATGTACCCTCTGTACTTGAAACTGAGAAAAAGACTGTGGTGACCTGAGAGGATGAAATCATTTAGAAGCCACTGTGTTGGCACTCAAGCTCCTAAGGTGATCTGAAACTTGCAACAGGCCAGTGACAGAGTTAACAAAGAGTACTCTTCATGTTAAAAGGCATTGCAATGATTTCCAGGCACAGAACACGAAGTCCCATATCTTGACAAAACATATATACATGGCTTCAGAACAGATGACATAAGTTTCTGTGTATGAAAAAGTCCTGGTCTTATCTTCAAATTCAACCCTAAACCTAAATATGCCTAGCTTTAACAGCTGATCTAGATACATCCTGGAGCCTAAAGAACTATCATCTAGATCAATGGTTCTGAACCTTTTTCAGTAGATGTACCCCTTGGTCTCAGAGTGAGACTTCTCATACCCTCTTTCAATGGGAAATTAATTTTTCCCTGTGTTAGACAAGTATGAAATATATCTCACATGCCCCCTGATGAAGCTTCATGTACCCCCTGGGGGTATATGTACCCCCGGTTCAGAACCGCTGATCTAGATGATCAAAATCATGTAGGCCAGAAAAAAATCACTCTCGAACACTCTAGCATCATCAAGAAAAGACCCTAGAATGCAAGAAGATGATCTGTACCATATGATTAGTTCCATCAAAATTTCATTTTAGGGCTCACATGACGACAAAATAGCAGAACTATTTCTATAGTGGGAGATCTTTGCAGCTAATGAGAGAAGCATACGATTTGGCCATGTTGGCCCACAGTGTATAATACGTATTTTAGAACCTTATGAAAGCACAACATTTCAAATTGTGCATTTGACAACTATTTCAATTTGTGAAATTTCAAATTGTACAGCATTTGACAACTAATCTCTGCTGTCAACAGATACTGCAGTACTTTGCAAAAATTTTGTTAATTTTCATTGCTATAAGAATAAATACAAAAGCAATTCAGAACTTCTTATATTATTTCAGGGAACAAAAAAGTTTAATCTTTTTGACATATAATGCACTTCATTTGCCATAGGCAGGCCCAAAGCTTATTCTGGAAGATTACCAGTCTGGGTCAGTGACCTATAACTGCTGAAAAGCCAAGGACAAGAGATGAAGGAGGTCAATATTACAGAGAAGCCATTGTATTCCTATAGAGTCTTCCTTTAAAAGAAGAAAATCTATATAAGGATGTTACTGAGTATAAGCTTTGTGCCTTTTTTGAGGTCAAAATCATATTCCAAGTTTGAAAAGTGAATATTGGACTCATGATAAGCTTTTTGTGGTTTAAAAAGCAAAAATCACTTAGCTTACTATTTCCCTAGCATTGTCAACCACAGCACAGAAACACATCTTAGGACCAAGTCTATTATACTATCAATAACATTAATGTGGTTTGGAAAAAAAAGTTTGTAAACCCCTTATTAAGAAAGTGCTGCAGTGTTCTATGGTAATGGTCCATACACTGATAATTATTACAATGCTTGAGATCATTAGTGTAGACTACTTCACTTTTTAGAATGTTTTTTCTTAAAACAAAAAAAAAATTAAACTTATTCTGTATAAGGACTTCTCGAGCACATTTCTAAATGTTCTATGAAGGCAAACAAATGCCCTGACTAAACACACAATTAATAAAAGTCTATGTATTATTATAGTGTTTAGAGGCCTATTAAGGGACCTGGGCTCCACTGTTTTAAATTCTATAGAAACACAGAGCAAAATGAGGATCTCTAATCCAGAGAGCCTGCAATCTAAGACAAATAAGAGATGAATACAGACAGATACATGAGGGACCAGAATGAATCACTGAGACAATATTGCTCATTGTTGGCCTGAGCACATCAGCAGTCTAATTATTGTTTTGTAAGCATCGTAGTACAAGAGAATTTTATACCTTTGTACCTATATAATTTGCACTGTACAGCAGTACTTCGACCAGAAGTCCAGGAAAAATAACTGAGGCTGGTTCAAAGGGACTAAAATATCACTTTTCTCTAAATGAATTAAATTAAATTCCCTAAGTTCTCTACTCTAAACCCAACAAATGCACTGATTCTCTCCCATCTCACTCCTCTTTCTACATCTTCCCCATTGCTATCAGAACTCCCAAGGTTTCTATTTCTCGCAAGCACATAAAGCTCCCCTAGTCTCCTCCTCAACTTACCCATGAGCACCTCTTTATGCCTCTCAGTGAACATCTGTGACATCTGCAAGTAGACAGAAAAAGCTGATACTAAGTGGAATCTGGGTAAACTTACTGAGATGAGTATCAGACTCAAAATATATAGCTACTCCTTTCTGAGGAGCTAATTCCTTCCACTACCCCATACCGTTATAACTCTTAAAGAAATCCAATAGATCTGATTATTCAGCCTGTTTCCTCCTGTAGCATACAGATATGCTAGCTCTTCCCCATTATTATGGTCATCAGAATGCACCATGTACCTCTGCAATATTAGCAGCTGCTTGCCTCCAGAAATCATGAGTTTGGCCCAAAAAACATGAGGTTGGTTCCAAGTTGAGAGTTTCGTAAATAATAATTTTGGCTGTTTTTCACTTGTTTTTTCATTATAGCTTGCTTCCAAAAAAAAGCTGAAAACTTGCTTATTTATGAATCAATAAAGGTTGAAATTCTCACACAACCTGGTTAAAGCCCCAACAGCTGGGGCTTAAAAAAACAAGATACACAATAAAAATTAAGAAAGCTGACATAATTGTCCTCTCCTGAGGAAGCCCTAGAATGCCCTAGAAACCCTAAATTAACTGGCAGGAGGGTCCAAGAATAACATTATAGGACCCACTGGACCTGATTTGAACCTTCAAAAATTTCGAGGAGATAGGGTTTTTGGAGGGTGCAATTATAGGAAGTCTACAACTACACAGAAACATTTTTGGAGGAAAAGGAGATGGAGAAGGGCAGGAAAACTCACTCAAACTTGTTTTCAGGCTAAACCTCAAACCAGGCCTACAGACTTTTCCATAATAATTGAGTAAAGGACAGGGCCTGTTTGCTTTTATTTTAAATAAAAGGATTATTTCCAGCTCCTTGAGGCCTGGCTTTGAGATTAAGGTTTGTGCCTGACCAGCAGCATCTCAAAAAACAGTGCTTGACTTGCTCTCACAAAAACAAACTTCCAAGTATTCACACCATACCCATGATTCTAGCATATTAAGATACTTTAAAAGTTCTATGCAAAGTAAATATTGTAGCATGACTCACATAATTTTATAAGTACCTAGAAATTAGGTGCCACACCATTTGTTTTCTCAAATTTTAGCACACCAAATCTTTCTTTCCTATGTTCCAACCTTTTGACATGTTATTGGTGATATATAGTGTTGGTAATTTTATGTAACAGTTTGCCTTCAAAAATTAGTCAAAGTAAAAATACATTTACTGAAGGATTTTGGCCTATATTTGCATTTTTTATTCAGTTTTGCCCCATTGTTGTGTTTTGCCTTATTCCTTGTCCTCAACCCCGTCCCCTTAGTTCTTGATTCAATGAGCTGTGAAAGGTAACTTCTAAAGAATCTGAAAGAGAACAATCCATATCTCACAATACACTAGTAGATTTTAAGTTCTACTATTGAACAGAAACCTATAAAATACCTTTTTTCTCCTCTCCTTTCTTTCCCATAAATGTTTTAAACATATCTAAATCATAACTATGATGACCATTATCATGCAAAATGACTAAACGAGCAGCAGTTATAATTCTGTTAAGGAAAGAAGGCTCCTTTGGGCCAGGTACAGACATTACACTTTTAGCAGCATAAGCAATCAGAAATTGATCTATGCCTGCAACAGAACAGAAGTTCAGCACATACAGACTGTTTTAAAAATGGCAGAACCCAGCCTATGATTTGCCCTCCACCAAAGGGTAAGTGCGTGTTCTGGTTGCTACTGATCTACACCACTTAGGCTAGGGACAAAAATTACACATAAAACAATATAAGATCAGAAACCAGTTCAAATCTGTAACACAACAGAAGTTCAGTGCACACAAATCACTTTCCAAATGGCCAAAACCAATTTAAGATAACCCTGGAAGGATGTAGTAGCAGCCTAACTAATTTAGGTTAAATAGGTTTATTGAACTTCTGTTGCAGATCCCCTCTGGATTCAAGTTAACTCACAGTCCCCCAACATCCCAGGATGCTTTCCACCTCCCCCACACACACCCCCCCATCATAGGGTGGACAGGCTACCCTTGGCCCAAGCTGTTTGCTCCAACCGAGCAGGGAGGCATGCTCTAGCACAGGGGTAGGCAAAATGCAGCCTGGGGGCTGGATGTGGCCCGCTAGACCATCCTATCTGGCCCACGGGCCCCTAAAAAATTTAGACAATTAATATTTATCTGCCCTTGGCTGCCTATCATGCATCCCTTGATGGCTTGCCAAAACTCAGTAAGCGGCTCTCTGCCCAAAATAATTGCCCAGCCCTGCTCTAGCACCTCCCCAGCTTCTGGCCTGGGCCATTGCAGCCATGTGGCTGCATTTTCCAGAATCAAAAGTTGATGTCTGTTCACTTGCTTATCAGTTCAATCTATGCAGCTTAGACTATCCTACAAATATTGAATCGATTCAGCCTCGGGCTTTTTGACTGTCTGTACTTAGCCTTACAGAACAAAGCATAACTTAGATCAATTCCACCTGAGGCTTTTTGAATGTCTGTATCTAGAAGTTATTATCACTTGAGGTAAAAAAAGTAGTATCATTCTAAGATGAAAAAATTCTGCTCTTTTTTATTCACATTCATGAGACATTTATTTAGGGTTTTTTTGTTTTTTTCCTTATAGGCCATACTATACGTTGTAGTTCTACTCCATGGATTAGGATTGTTTAAAGGGTTTTTGAAAAAAATGCACAAATATTCTACTAACCATGAAAATGGTAAAATCAACTGGTGAAATCTAAAGTAGATGTTGGGAGTGGGGGGAGGAAATATAGACAACATCCAAACACTGATGAGAAAAAAAAAGATGCATTTAGACCCTGCTGAGGTTCT
Source organism: Alligator sinensis (assembly GCF_000455745.1). NCBI lineage: Eukaryota > Metazoa > Chordata > Crocodylia > Alligatoridae > Alligator > Alligator sinensis. The sequence goes on from NW_005841987.1 coordinate 987,565, forward strand.
AAATGTCCACACTTCAGTTTGTAAATATGAATATCTGCAATTTGCCTTAGTAAAACATAAGATAAACTGAACCTATGGGAGAAAGCAACTTGTAGAATTTCTTCAGAAAAAATAACAGATTCTTTGTTAGTTTGGCCAAAGCATTTTTCCCCAATCACTTTATCACCCTCTGCATAACTTTAACACAAGGTAATATGATCTAATGCAGCAATACACTATAACAAATTTTCTTTGCTTTAAATATCATTCTCGTTCATACTATGATTCAGTTTAAAGAATCATTCAAAGATAAATCTAAATAAATAACAAGCTAGCTCTCAGGCAAACAAATGAATTTGCATTGTTTTATATTCATCATAAATATTTCACTTAATTACTGAGGTACCATGTTCAGAAATACAAAACAACATTATAAATTTATTAGCACTGTCCCTGCTGATTTTACAGAAGTTCTGTGGAATGTAAAAGCCAAATGTAGAAACAGGCTCAAGAGCATAACAAGAAGAATACACACCATATTCAAGCTGCTACTCTAGACTGGCACACAATGCTTTGCTGGATATATTTACCACAACTAAAGCACTCTGCCTTTAATCAGGTGTTACCCTATTTATTTTCAAAATCAGGGTCAACAAAAAAACCCTTTTCTTTCTGTTGTTTTCAAAACCCAAACATCCAAATTAGGCAAAAGCAATATCATCTTGAACATATCACAGGAGTTATTTTTCTCTCTTTGCAAAATTGTTAAAATGTAAAAAGGATGTAACAACATTTTTCAAAGGTTTAGCAAGGTCAGCTATGTGAAAAAAATGTGCTACAAAAACATAAAAGCTACAGTATGTAGCATTTATCATCAAAATTATTTAAGTTCTTTTAATGCCTCCAAAGGCTGTAGAAAAACATTTTAAAAATGTAAATAAGTGGGTCTCTTAGAAGAGGTTATTCTTCTTTGTAAACCACAGTAGCGTGGGTAATTTATAATTTTCAGAAAAATCTTAATCCCACAGGAAATATATACAGTTCATATTTATTTTTCAACATTATGTTGAATTTAACATGATATGCACTTTTTATTAATAGTGCAAACTATGTACTTGTAATTTGCTTCTAATAAATTATAATACACTTGGAATAGAGTATCAAATTAACTCAAAATGGTTCTATTTTGTACTTTTGAAACAATTTCAAATGTAAATAAAAATAAAATTGTAGATGTCAGATTTCCCTAGGGATTAAATACTCTTACTGTTCAAATGTCATTAATTACCCTTAATGCTGTTGTTAACTATTTGGAGATTATCATTATTAAACTGTTCGAGCAGTTCTTAATTCTTCCCCAGAAATCAACACTGTAATGTGCTAGGTTTTCCACTCTACCCCCCTCAACCAGCATGCCTTCCCTCCCCCTCAACCTCTCCTACCCCCAACCGCAGTTCTTGACATAACAATAGCCTACAAGAATCACTTCTTTAAAAAAAAATTAAGAAACAACAACATTTTGTTTGACTAAATGAGAAGTAGAAAGAGACGTTTGGATATAAATCATATTCTATTTCATAACCATTCTATGTAGGTCTGATGCAGCCTGATGCAAGCAGCTGGGTTTCTCTGTGTGGCTGGGGAATCAGCATAAATCCCTCTAATGCAAGCATCTTATCTTTAACATGCCTATTTTGGCAATACTGGAGAATGTCTAATAAAACCCCCCAATGAAATAAAAATGTCACTTATGCATAACTACAAAGGACAAGAAGGAATAGAATATAAGATGTGCTCTTTCTGTGTGCATACGGAGGCACATACACGCACAGACAAATTCAGTGGTAAATTGCACTGGGCATAAGTTAACAATAACTTTATGCAAGCATACATGCATACATAAAGTTTCCAGAACTGCAGACTTCACCCAGCATGCACTGGGGTCCTGGTAAGCTTTGCCTGAATAAGAACTACGGGGTAAGAAACATTACAAACAGTGGCTGAATTTTAGTACTGTAATGCAGGTTTTAAAATAGCCAACCAGCAGCCAGTGAAATAAAAAGAAAGCTCCCATTGATTTCAAAGGGTGATGAGTTGTGGCCTAATGCTGTTTCATTCTCAAAAGAAATAAAAATATAAGATATTAATTATAAAGCTATTTTGATATTATAAAAGAATTAAGAGATGAGTTCAAAATTATTTTGATTTTGAGTTTTTACTTTTTCTCCCAATTTATTTGCCAACTGAGGTACTCACATTTGTTTCTCTTAGCAATTCCTGGAATGCAGATTTATCACAAGGTGGTTGATTATTTGGGAAATCTGAATTATTATGGTTGGTTCTGATTGGTTGTATAGATCACAGGTTTCTATCACAGGTCACATATTACATTCTGTGTACCAAGACTGGAAGGAATACAAATATTCACAAAACGTATTTTCTATTCACTTTTAAGGTAAAGATTCTCTAATATGTGCTTGAAATCCCATTTTGCAAGCATTACTGCAGGTAAATTTGTTCACTAAAATATTCCCAGACATAGAGAGACGTGAACACAGCTCATCTGAATTATTTTAAATGTTTTAATGAGTATTCCTGGAGGAAAAAATGCAGTATTCACACAGCTCTAGTATTGTGTTAACAAACAGCTTAGTTTGAACCAGAAAGGATGAACTACACAGCTCTCTCTCCACCCCAGAAATAATGTGTTAGCTAAGACAATTATTAATTCTCCAGGGGCATTTGCTGATTTCTTGGGAGTGAGATATTAGTAGGGGCACTTTCCAAAGAGGCTAGTTCTTCAAAAGAAGTTGGTTATCTCCTGGACCCTCTTCCTTCACTAAGGAACACATTTTTCTTCCTCGGTGTGCACAGCTGCCTTACTCCCGTCTATCCCTCTGTGACCGGTCCCCAACCTGTCTCTCAGACTCAAACCCAGTAGCAGCGTTGAACATTTTAGAGATCAGAATGTTTACAAGTGGAACACAGGAAATGCACAAGGTGGACAGAAAAATTAGGGCGCTCGGCCTATGGGAAAGGAATCCAAGATCCATTGGAAGGGGGAGGCTGCTAAAAAGAGACAAAGAATTGCAAGGTTAAATCAGCTTTAGAGACAGGAAAAGGTCAGGAAATAAGAGTCTCATTTAGAGGAACAGAAACCAAAATGTGGTACTGAGGATGCTCATTTTAAAGTTTAATAGTCATAGCAGCAGAAACAACATTGATTACCTGTGTGTTTTGAAAGAAGAAAATACTCCAGGAAGATGGGAAGTGACTACTGCCTTTCCTTTCCATGTCAAATTAGCATATTGTATTTAATTCATAATACATGGCTCACTCAGTATTTCACTAAAAGGTAACAATACGTGGTATCTGTTAGCAGTTATTTTAATATGAAATGGCTGGCTTTTATGATTATTTAATTGATGACAGTACTCGCTGCTTAATGTATTCAATCTGGCACCGACGTCATCTCATGTCCTGCTCTATGTCATCCTGAATTCTCATCTGGTCTCAATGCCATCTTTCTACTCTTTCCTAAAGTAACTGCTCATGTTGCTGTCCTTCCGCTAATGTTGTTAACTCTGCACTGCATCACATCACTTCACAAAATAATACTGAAGTGCTTCAGTGGAAGCATTTATGTTGCTGATCATCCACATCCATATGGCTGAAGAATCAATAAGTGTAATTAAGGGCGCAGACAGAAGTGACATTTTTCAAGCAATCTGCCCCCTGAAAGTGCTCTACAGCCACATCATAAACATATGTGCTTGTCACTAACCCTGGTCAAATCAGGTATTACATTAAGGCACTCAAAAGCAGAGCATGAACGCTGCATGCCCCCAGAGGCTGGGGGGGCATGGTGAGCTCCCGCAGGCAGCAACGCTGTCGGCAGCAGGAGCATGGTGGCAGTAAGCAGGGAGCTCCCACAGGCAGCTGTGGCGCTGTCAGCAGCAGGGGTGTGTGGTGAGTGCTGACCGGTGGTCAGTGACCACCTGCAGACGCTGCTGGCAGCATCGACAGAGGCCAGTGGCAATTGTGGACTGCCTGCAGGCGCCATCGGCAGTGTTGGTGGTGCCTTTTCGCAAGGGGTGTGCCACCACATTCAAGGGGTGCGCATGCACTCACATACACCCCCTACATGTTGCCAATTAAGCAGAGCATCTTAAGGAACTTATGTTCCCTCCAGACTTAATTTTTCATGCACTGCCAGAGGGAGGAAGGGGGAAGAGGAGGGAGTTCCTGACTGCTGAATGGCCAGAGGTGGGAGGAGAGTATGATAAACAGCCCCTTCACCTTGTGGGCCTCCCACCAGCTACCCCTAATACCCCAACTGGGGTAGCTGAGGGGGACATAAGGCAAGGGACTCCATTCTCGCCCCCCCAGATCTGACTAGTCAGCAACCAGGAGTTCCCTCCCCCGTCCCCCTTTCCTCCCTCCCTTACTGACATCCCGGGGGGGGGGGGGAAGAGGGGCACTTTGGCAGCCACCTCAGTTTGGGAAGGGGTCTAACTTACAGCACTTTATTCAATGTACCATGAGTCAGAGCAGGGCCCTACTGTCTGTCTGCAGCCTAAAAGTAAATCTAGTTATTTAAAATTTTAACTAACAAATAACTAATTATCAGACACTATCAAATAGCTAAATCTGTTCATTTTTGCATGTAATAAATATGCTGAAGAGAAAGAGCAATAAGTATCAAATATTTGTAGTATTATAATGGAAGTGCAAGTTGACCACAGCCACATCTCCAGACAGGTTTCCTTCCAAGGATCTTACAGCAACTGGCACATCTTAATTAACATATTAATCCTCATAACACTCCTAAGAGACAGGTAATTATCCCAATTTTACCAGTGAGTAAAAGTGAAGCAAAGAGAGGTTAACTGTCATGCCAAAGGATTCAGTGGCAGAGCTGAAAATAATGGTGGTATCTTTCAACTCCTGCCCAGTGATTTAACTGTGAGACCCCCCCCCCCCCCCCCCCCCCCCCCTCCCCCACCCACCCCACTTTCAACTCCTGCCCAGTGATTTAACTGTGAGGAGACCCCCCCCCCCCCGCTCCCCCCCATTACAACAGTCAGGCTATTTAAATAGGTTTTAACAGCAAGGTAGGATGAATAGGCTGGACTTGGCACTTTCCTTATTCTTTTCATTTAGTCCTAATTCATCCCCCGTACCCTTCACCTAGCCACAGAGGCCAGGCCCACATGAGCAGGGACATGCCTTTACAGCAGCACAAATAGTCGCAGCACAAATTTATGCCACTACTTTGAGCCCCACTGTATGTGTGCTTTGCAGCAGAATATATTGCCCTGCTGCTCCATGTGCTGCAGGGGGAAGGCTAACTGGGGCACAGGGTGCCTCCGCAGGGGCTAGCCATCTCCTGTGCCCCAGCCAGCCAGCCAGCCAATGGTACATGAAGGTGGAGAAGCAGGCAGTCTGGGGCTGCCTGCTCCTCTATCTCCATGCACTGTAGAGCCCCTGCGCTGAGGCACACTGCACCCCAACCAGCCACTCCCTGCCTGGCTTGGGTGCAGTGTGCCTTGAGATGGGAAAGCAGGCAGCCTTGTGCTGGCTGTTCCCCTGTCTCCGTGTGCCCCAGTTTGGGGACTCCACTGTGGAGCACCAGCACCGAGGTACATGGAGGTCCCACTCTGAGGCACACAGAGCCCCAGCCAGCCACTGACCCTGCTCCTTGGCTGGCTGGGGTGCAGTGCGTCTCAGCACGGGGGCTCTAAAACATGTGGAGATGGAGGAGCAGGCAGCCCTGGGTTGCCTGCTCCCCCATTTCTGCATTTGTCCCAGCGCTTGCCACTTTGGTGTGGTTTACACCACTTTTTTCTAGGGGTTTCTTTTGCTACCAGGAAATCTCAATAACAAATTTTGCCCTGGTGCTGCAAATTAGCAGCACCAAGCACTGATTAATGTGCAACGTCTGCAGTTTGTGGTGTTGCAAAGAGGTTTGCAGCATTACAAACTACACGTGCCTGCACATCTGGATTCAGCCAGAGAGGGCAAGCAGGGTCACCAAAGTGGTTGTCTTTTCTTTCTCCACACTTTAGGTTGGGAGGAATATGGTGCCCCCTTCTCTCACCACACTATTTAAAATGACAGATGGTGAGTTGTATTGCTAGAGCATGATCATCATCTTTACCTTTCCAGTTTATCCAAGGGATGGAACAAGAGACAAGTTTTTGTTTAGTTAGGAGGTGGGCAAAACCTAGACATGTTGCAGGCAATGGTCAAACAGTAAAATGTCCAGCTGAGTCTTATAGCCCACCAGACTATCATGATGAAGATCAATCACTCTTTGTGGCCAACAATCAAAGAACAATGCATACTATATCACATCTGAAACCCTCAGTCTACCTACCCTGAATGAACAGGTTCCCATTTACAACTGGGATGATTTCAGCATAAATCCAGGCAACACTCAAATGCACACTACTGAAGCCACAACAGACACCCTAACCACTATGCTGTCATACCCCTTACAAAATGGGGCCTGCTAATCTAATCTAACAATATTAAAATTAGTCCTGCTAACTAGGCCTAGTAACCCTCACTTGCTATCATTGATCATGCTGGTAGCAACAGACCAAAAACCCAACCAATAGCACAGATGGCAAACAGCAACTATAAATATGACCAGCGGTTGCAAATTTAACACTTGATTTGCCCATCCTTTAGAGCCTAGTAATAGATTATTAAGTCCTTCAAATGAAAGTTTGAGCCAAATCAGCTCATCATTATCAAAATCCATTACCATTTGATGGGCATGTCTACATGTGCATTTACACCAGCTTCAGTTTACTGTGCAGTAAGGTACTATGCAGTAAGCGGGAACAGGCCGACATATATATGTGCAGGGATTAACATGCATTAACACTGTGTGGAATGACTTGGAACTAAAGTTAGTCCCAAATCAGTCCACACACATTGTTACTGCGCAGTAAGGTGTCTATACATGTGTTACACTTTGCAGTAACTAATTGGGTATAAGTTTGATACTCGCATGATGCAGGTATCAAATTTGCAGTTGAGTCAGCATAAGTTACCTTATTTACTGTACAGTATGGGCATGCACATGTAGACACAGATCCATACTGTGCAGTCATTTCAATTACTGAGCAGTAAATGTGCATGTATAGACAATAGACATGCCTGATGTTCTTGTATCCAAAATCATTTTATTGCCTTTTTTCTTGATGCAAATTAGATATCAATAGTACACTATTTCCCCTTTCTCTGCCCAAGTTCCCCCACCCCCGACTTCTCTCTCCCCAACCATCAATTAACATTGTTATTGACCACCCCAGCCCAGACATCCCAAAGTGAAGATGGCTTCATACAAAATGTCTATGAAGAAAGTTCTATCTTTTCACCACTACTAGTGAGCCTTTGAGAAAACAAGGAGAGGAACATGGGTACAACATTACCTTTTCCCATGCTGTACTAGTTTCTTTCAGTGAAGAGAAAATTTCCCTGTCCAATTCTGTCAATCTCCCACGTGGCATCAACACAAAAAACTACCACGTGTCCCGCCCTGAGATTGGCTCTTGCCAGCCAGAAAGTGGGGGGCAACAGCCAGTGCCCCCACCTGAGAATGTGGGGGCACTAGGAGAAGTACCAGCAGCACTTCTGGGTTTGCCACCAGTACTTCCAGAGTTCAGCCGCTGGGGGAACCCCAGCCCCCCAACCCTCCCCCACAATGATCAGGAGGCACCTGTCACCCATGGGCACCTGGCCAGCTTGCTCATGTACTGTGATATTAGATAAAAAGGTCAAGATTTGCAAGTGACTAGTGATTTGGGGTGCCCAACTTAAGACATATTCAAGGGATATGACATTTCAGAAAATGTATATGTTCAGGTTGGACATCCAGAATATGAGCTACTCAAAATTATTCCTCACTCAGTCTATAAACCAGCTATACCTAAACCAGGAGTGGACATGTGCAGCAGCCTGCTACTCCCAGGAGTGGCATGTACATGTGTTTACCACTCTGGGAGCCATGTGGGAAAACCAGAGTAAGTAACTTACGGTAGGGAGAGGCATGACAGAAACTGGAGGGGGCTGGTGGGTCGTGGAGGAGAGAGGGATTGGCAAGTACATAGGGGCGATTATGGGGCTAAAAACAGCTCAGTCAGGGTTGGAAGGGTGGGCTCTGTGCAGCCCTGGAGCTGGGGGGAGTGTCTGTGCTACAAAAGTGTACAGGCATTTGCAAGATCAGGTTACCCCTTTCCTACATCAAGTGAACCCAATCTCAATCTAAGTTAGTATACCTATTCAGGTAAACTCATGTGAACTAATTTATATGGGGTGTGGCATTTTTTGCCTAGTTTAACCCCTTTGAATACCTACACAGATGGGCATTTAGATTGGCCTAACCATGGTTAGGCTGATTTAAATGTAACAGCTGTACATACAGTTATACATACATGGAAATATCCTTGTCATTCTGTGCACAAAAGCTAAGGAGAGCCTGTGAGTAAATAACCAGTCAGAGCTCATGAAACTTTTCTCAGGATCTGTGTAAGTGTGTTTCTATATTGTGGGAGAATTGAATTATGAAGAGCTCTTAAACGAGTAAAGTAAACATCTTTTGGCTATTTAGTACTGCACTTTAAAGCCTGACTACATCACACAAACGGTGGAATAGCGTGAACACCCGTCTGCTGGCTAGTTTGTTTAACATGGTGAGCAGGGAGTTCTCTGAATGCTCCACTCTTTTATGAGATCACAAACAGGAGGAGGGAAAGCATGGAAGAAGCAGGAGATGGATGTTTAAGCAAGCTATAGCTGCTTAGAGACCGTTCTGAAGCTGCTGCCTCACAGAGAGAGCTGCAGGGATCTACTGTGGGAATCTTGCAGTATGTTACCAGCTGCTATCACTAGTGAATGCCACTGCAAGAACTAGGACTGAGGAGCCTCTAAGAAAGGGCGGGGGGAAGGAAAAAAAAAAGAGGTAAGGAGGGGGAAGGATAATGATAGCAATTTTTTTTAGTTGCTATAAATATCAAGAATCAAATCAATATGTCGAGATGTGTGTTCCACTTTTCACATATATGCAGTGTGTAAACGAGAAATGGAGAGAGGGGGAAGAAGAGCTAGAGAGAAAAAGGAGAGACTACTAAAGAAATAAGCCCCCCTGTACAGACAGCCTGACGCCAGATGGCTTCTTCTAATAAATATTCAACCTTAACTCAGTTCCCATGTAACTTTGTTGTAAAGCTGCCAGCACACCCACACAGATCTGGGCCAGCAAAATGATTACAGTAGTACAAACAAAATAGTGCAATAGAGGAAACAGGCAGACAGGGTCCTGTATACAGAAAGACAAAGCTGTAAAGATGTGAGTTGATGAACCTCTAGATTTAATACTGAGAAACTCAAAATAATGACTTGGATGGGGGATGGGGAGGGGTAACTTTAAGAAAATAACAGACTTAGTTTTTTCCCACTACAGGTTTTATTGTTGGAAATACACAGAACATCTTTTTGTAGAGACTGCAAATGGTACACTGTAAATCAAATGTTACTCTGCATAATTTCTATATTCAGCTGTAATTCAGATACCTTGAGTGAAATAATAACCCAGCTTAAATTTCCATTGTCAACTGTGCCCACATGGGGCCCTAGTTAAAAGGAAGATTTTGTGCTGTGACATTTGCTTTATTAATTGGGGGAAGAAAGGGCTGGTTTGCCATATTTTTCTTCAGAAAAATACTGGCTCAATGCTCAAAAACATGCAACTTCAGTTGTGTGCTTTTTCCCCTCCGAGCTCTTTAATTTTAAAATTGGATTATAAGATCTGAGTATCAGCAAACGCCATGCCATGCTGGCAACCCCCAAAACTATTAAAATAGGCTGTTGACCAAATTCATGATCCAATGCTGAGATTAAAAGAGAAAGGACACTGCTTTGCAGACATGTATTAACAGACAGCTAGAAACAAGAATGAAACATTGATAAGAACCAGACTAACAAAAAAAGAAGTTAGAGGCTTGTACTATTAATTTCTTGGCTTGATTTCCAGGGGCTTTTCCTGCTCAATTTCTCATAATTAGAGATTGGAAAATGTGGGTAGTTTGCTGAAAACATCTACCTACAGCTAAGGTGGTTATTTTACTACCATCTAAGCCACAATGATGGATCAGGTACCTAAGATGCATTCAAATTGATTCTGGGAGAATTTTAGCATGAGGCAAACCTTTCCTTTGCTGAGAATCCAGAATTGGAGTGCTCTGAGCTAGTTCACCACACTCCTGGCAGGGTGATGCAGGGAGCGTATAAATAGAAGTAATGGGACAGAATTAAGAGGAGGAAAAATTTAGGCTGAATGTCAGAAAATATTTCCTGGATGTGAGAGTTTCTCTCTGAATAGCAGATAGATGAGGAGATGTAGTAGGCAGCAGAATTAGTAGTCCACTAGTTCCCCTGGGAGAATATCACTGAGGCTGTTTTAAATACTAATCTGACCTCAGCAATAGTAAATATGATGCAAGAACAAGCCTGCATTGGACAAGATCAGTCAACAGGTTTCTTCCACAACTAATGTGTATTACTTTTGACTGACACTCATATAACTGCAGTCAGGCTGTTAAGGAAAAAAATATTGCCAGAGAAAAAGAAAAGAAAAAAAACTTTTAAAATGTTGCTACATAGCACTGCAAACTCAGGTCTGACCATTACCATCCCTAAATTTCCTGATAAATTTCCATCAACATCCCGGATACCTGACTAAATTTCCTGAAGCATTTGTTGGGCCTGTTCTCTTCCCACCCCTCTCACAGAGTGTGCTTTGGATTATTTTTCTCCAGATGCATGTTTCCAAGCCTGCATGCTTCCTTGCTGAACGTCACTTTGTTACTTTCTAATCTCTCTAAAACCCGTGATATTATCTTTCTGTCCTGACTAACATTTAACACTCTCTCTCATTAAAGTATCATCTGAATTTCAACATTGTACTTGAACGTCTTTTATTATTATGCAAAGCGTGGTAGCACCTAACAAGCAGAGTGGTCAAATCATCATTGCCAGGATCATGTTAAGCTCCAAGTCCTAAGTAACACATGCCTTTACTGTCCAGCAGGATAGCAAGAATGAAATCTACCTGGGCCTGAATCCGTCAACACGTGGCAAAATACAACTAGTAAAGATCAGAGAAGTGCATCTTTTCAACACCACCACCTACTGTAAGCATATCAAACTTGCCCTCCATTGATGACACTGACTTGAAATTGTCCTTACAGTAATAATCTAGTGCCAAAAAATAAAATATTCTAAAATGCTCTCATAGGGTATGTCTATTCTGCTTTCATGGTAGGCCTGGAAGGACTGCTTATCCCAGTGCCTCATACTCACACATCAAAAAGAAGAAATTAGGCAGTGTAGCTGGTTCAGCCCAACCTTGAACCTATACCCTTTAAGAAGGTTTCAGGAGTACTTTATTGGACTGACCTAAAACAGCAACACTGCTGACTTCCAGGCTTTGGAACGTGTTAAACAGAAACACGTGGGTGGTGTTTGAAGACTTGTCATGGAGGCACTGTCTACATTCAACAACTGTACTCTGATCACAATGGAGCTATCTGTAGTGATGGCAAAGCTTGGCTGGGCAAGAGAAAGAGCTCTCTTAGGGATTCTTAGGACTTGGAGAGTAAGATGAACTCCATCAGAAGGTAGGAACTGGCTTAAACTTCCCCAACATTACCTTAGCTCAGCATTTTCCAACCAGCGTGCCACGGCACACTGCTGTGCCATTATATATGTCCAGGTGTGCTGTGGAATCTTTTGGGGGTGTGGCTCCCGGCAGGGCATGGCTACAGCCAGTGTTGCCACCGCTGCCCCACACCACCACCATGCCCCAGCTGACCCTGCACCGATCCTCCCCACCCCGCTCCACGTTCGGCTGTTCACCCCCCGACACACACGTTTGGCTGGTATGCCGTGGGATGGAAAAGGCCATGTAAGTGTGCTGTGGGACGAGAAAGGTTGGAAAACACTGCCTTAGCTAACAAAAGAACACTGCGTGCAGCATACATTTAACAGAAAGAATTCTACCTCATATTTCCTCTGCCAAGAGCAAAAGCAAAGAGGCCCAAATAACAAAAAAAAATTAAGAGCCTTCTTACTGTTAGAAGGCTCTTAGGAACAATGAAAACATAATTATGTAGTGGGGGGGGTTGTATATTTGTGCTATTCATTTATTTCATAATTTCCCCCCTTAAAACTAAGGTATTTGGTGGAGCTGAGGTGCAGGAAACGAATGACAGAAAGAAAAAGGATTGTTGGCAGGAAGAAGAAAAAGTTGGGAACCGATACAGTGAAGACAGAAATAGGAAAAGGGGGTGAAAGAGGGTGTAAAGAACAACGGCTAGCAGGAAAGCAGTTGAACTGCTAAGGGGGTGCCAAGCAGAAAAAGGATAGGGAAAAGGTGGGACCATCATCCAATAGCAATGTAGTAAATGAGTAAAAAGGTGTCTAGGGTTCATTGAATTATGCCTTAAAGTCACAGAGACAGAGAGAAACAGAGTTTGTTTCCCTGTCTGACCATTGTCTATCCCTCCCTTGCTTATCCCCCACTCATTCTTTTTTACAGGTGTTGGGATGCATCTGTATTCTGGACCTAATACTCTAGAGCAAGTCTTTTGGAGTATGGTACAGTCATTAGTACCAGACTGGGACTGACTTCATGATTAACTCTTCAAATTGTTCAACCAAACTGGAATAAAGAGAACTTGCCAGTTCCTCTGAATCAGTCTTCCTGCTTTTATAGGGCTCCCACAGCCATAAGTACTAACCTCAACAGTAAGCATTAGGATGATCCTACATAATATGCAATATTTCTTTTATCAGAAAGATGTATAGCATTTGTAGAGCATTTGTTTTCATATAACATAACATCTATCTTTTTTGGCAGGAGATTCCTTCATATTAATCTTGATTACAATGAAATTGAATCACAATATAACTAAATACTCTAAAAGAGAGAATTTCCAAAATGACAGCGTCTTATCCAAGATATTTTCTGTATTTTTTTCTTCTTCTTTAGAGTTGTCTACAGTAATTTTGGACATGAGACCAAGTACAACACATTGTTGGTGCTTTTAGCCATTTGCTTATAAATTGAATAAGATAGATGTGTTCATTCATATGAACTAATGTAGTTTTTCTTATGAAGGTTTCGTATTATACAAATTCATTAGCATATTTACAAATTAATCTTCCCCTAGGAAGAAAAAGATCAAAGATTTATAGAAGGAAGTGCTTTATTACTTTTAAACTGCTTTTTTAG
>NW_005841987.1:1000880-1025880 GCF_000455745.1 Alligator sinensis
AGAGAAAGAAATGAAGGGAAATTATGTTGAACTGTAAGTGCTTCTTTATGACTAGTGTACAGCAGCTTTCTGGAAGGTGGACTTTTAGAGAAGAACACTTGAGAATTAAAGCAGTGTATACAAGTTCAGTATTAAAAAATGACAGGTGCCCATATGAGTTCATTATAGAACAAAACACATATATCTAAATAATTTTTAAACGGTTTCTGTAATGTGTGTTTTATATTTAGTTTAATAATGAGAAAAAGAGATAAGGGAAGTAATGAAAGACAAGTGAAATTTAAAGATCTGTGTAGGTAGCCAAGTAGTATTTTCACATTGCCATTCCCTATCCTCCTTGATCTAAGATGAGAGCCATTTGGCAAAAGTCTCTTCATTATCTTAATAATATCCATGCTCTATAATGCTATAAAAGCATGATTATACTTCATGATAGATTCAAGGTGAAGAATAATTAAGATAATTAGGCTGAGAATGCCTGTATTTAAACAAATATCTTCAATATTACAAATAAAGTTAGGTGATTTTTCTTCATCATTTAAACCTAGCTTATAACCCCCCTTCTCCCCTCCCCACTTTTTTTTTTTTTTAGAGACTGTTAAAAAGACTTTCTATTAAAGCTGAAATACAGAATAATACAGCAGTAAGGAAGCTAAATGATATGCAAACCTTTAATGATTTATTAATAATCATTTTCTGCAACATTTCTAACTACTGAGGAGAAATCAGAGCACAAATGTGTTTAAAACCTTCTCTTCAGAGGCAAAGAAATTTATAGGAAGGTTACAAGAATATCCGCAAATTCATAAGAAAAAATGGCTCTCACCTGTCACATTAGGTGAATTATACTGAACTTTTCCATGTTCTCTTTGTTGCTGGGTATAATAATGTGTTTTAAAGACTGAGACCTCTCCTGAAATAAAATGTGATTTTATAAAAACTACATTTAATCTCTCATTTATCAATAGTACAACTTCCATTTTCTTATGACTGTTGTGTTTTTTTCAAATGTAGCTTTGCTGCCTCCACCAAAAAATGTATTGCTAAATGAAATACCTACTGAAAAAAAAATTAAAAACAGATAACTGTAGATCTTCCTTAGATGTAAATCCTGTGTGGTTCCCCTCACTGCTCCAATCTCCAGTGTATTCAGAGAAGGCCTATTGCAGAACCGACATGATTTCCCTCAACTTGAAGACCAAACTATGGAGTCATGCAGAAGGACTCTGAACAGCATTTTGCTCAATGGCAGGAACAGGAGATGTGCGGGCAAGCCAGGGAAAAGGTAAAGATCACAGCCAATACATTTAAAAACTGAAAATCCACTCTTCACAACCCACTTCAAATGGGATCCCAGATGAGTAACAGTCCTTATCTCACATTACATCTTGCATGCTGCCCTCCACCTCAGTTACCTTCTTCACTCCCTGACACTGATTTGTATAATGTGTTACCCTCATACCTACACAATTCTTCCAGGTACCTGATATTTTTTTTTTACAGGCTGAGGTGGGGTGACAGTTTGGGCCTTTGATTACAAAACTGAAAAAACTGTATTTCAACTTCACTCTTTTGTTTCTTTTCACGTGTACTTTCACAGAAAAACAAAGTAGAACAGTCTCTTCACTCACTTCCTCTCTTTTTTCCAAAAAAGAGGCTGAGAGTAATTTAAAGAAAGGGGTCTGGGTGTCAAGGCTCCTGAGTTGTAGCTCAGCCATTGCCACTGACTGGCACTATGATAATTAGGCCCTTGCTATACATTACACATACTATTCCATTAACTGGTTAATTGCATAGTAAATTTAGACTGGCCATACATACAAAGTAAAAGCAGCTATATGTAGAAAGTAATCATCAGACAATAAAAATGACTATTCAGTTATAAAAAAAGTCAACCAGGTATAACATTAGGGCTTGAAAATATATAACAACTCTATAGGTGGTTTCTATCCAGCTTAAATTTGAACATCTAGCAGGACTCTTAGGTTCAGAATTGTGAAGCTTAATGTTTATAAAGTGCTTTGAAATCCTTGAATGAAAGATACAATATTTTACAATTAGAGCCATAACGCTTTGCAATTACAAAGTGCTTTTCATTCAAGGATCTTGTTAAAGTACTTTGAAAAACAATTAATTGAACATAGTAATCACAATATCACTATGAGGCGTATGTAGGAATAGTACCAAACTGGTTCACAATACTAAAATGTAGTCTGAAATACCTGAGCCTGATATCGCAATCTGTCATTCATGATATTAATGAGTCCAGTTGAAGTCCAGGAAACTTGTTATTCAGAACGAGTTATTGACTCTGAAAATTAACACTAATAATTTTGGAGAGAAAGGGTATCAAGTTAAATTCAAATTTGGTTAAAAAAAGATAATTGGAGCAGGGAATAAAAGCATATGCAGGGTGCAATAGAATTTGATTACTGTAGTTGAGCCATATTAAAAAAACAGGGCAAAACTATTTTCTCAAATCTACAGTTTGGAACTCAAAACTGATAAACTGCTCTTTCCTCAAGTCTACACTCTAATTTCTTGACTTGTTAGGGATAGCTGAATGATGAATGTTGGCTAACTTGCAGATCTGAGAGGAAGTTTTGTACTCCAAGTCTTTCAGGTGACTAAAAATAGACAGCAAGTATGTTTCCAACAAAGAAGAACAGTAATTACAAGTGTTCAGAGTTAATCTGAGACATGCATGTACTATGTGCATCTTGGTGCTTCATTACAGAGAATTAAAAAGTCAAGTGGATAAAGCATTAAACATGACTCATAAATAAAAGAAATGAAATAACATAGAACACGTTTGTTACATTACATACGAGAGGTCAGTGCCACTAGTAACTTTTGCTTTAATAGTAAAAAAAAGAAACACTTTTCTAACAGATTTAGCAGAATGGAGAAAAGAGTGATCAATGCTTATTTAAGGAGAATGATCGAAAGATTTGTTGTAGTTAAGATATAGAACCCACCTTTAATATTGGTTTATTTTGACAATCCAGAAACCATGTGTTTACATTGTTTTTAAAACTTGAAGATGAATACTCTGCAGAAATATTTCTTAGTTCATAACAGATAAAGAAAAAACTCTCACTATAAAAAAATAATAAGGCCAAGTATAGACAGGAAAGACAACCAGAGAAGAAGCATCAGAAAAGATGCATTAGCTCAGTTTAGGCATGAATCTGATCCTTTCGTGCAATAGGAAGGATAAATAACTGGAGCCACAATGGCTCATTTGTGTGTCATAAAACATATTGCATGGGAAACCGTTTCTCCAATTCTCCAAAGGAAATGATTTCTTTCATCTCTGATCAAATACCAGAGGTAAACTTCTCTTTTTGTTTTTTTATTTGCACTTTTAGGACCAGGGACCAAATCCTGTTCTCCATTACATCAAAGCAAGTGAATGGAGAACAGAACTAGGCTCTAGATGTCCTTTGATAGGTGAAGGCTATTAATTTTCTGAATGTACGTTGGGGGAAGAAAGCCCAAATGCACAAGACAAATTCAGGTAAGAGGCGTGGGGGATGCTGAAAGCTGTTGGAAAGATGGGAGATGCAACAGAAAAAGGAAAAAAAGGGGGTGAAGAATCTGTTCCAAGATGGTTACTAAGGAGGAAACCTAATCAAATTCAGGTGATATTTCAGGGTCATTCAAACATAAGTATTTTCTAAATTGTAAGTGGGTTGCCTAGGCTGCTGGCTTCTGATTAAACAGGCCTGTAAGCAACAAAATCTCAGTCCTGTCCTAGACACTGGCAGGGGTACCCATTTGACTCTGGCTTCTCTGTCCAGTAAGCAATTCATCCCACATCTTGCTTCCTCTCCTGCTCTCTCCCCTGGGCTTTTAAGTTCCTAGTACAGGGTAGGCAATTACTTCAGGCGCAGTGCTGCTTACCAAGTTTGTGCAAGCTGCCAAGGGCCATTGCCCCCAGAAGTACTCCTTTCAGCAAGGGGTTTTGCCATCTCAGAATCAGAAAAATACCAAATTATATTCTAAAAAAAATTCTACAACATTCATTAATTTGATTTCAAAAGTTATTTTTGTCCTGGCTTACATGTGTTTGTGTAGTGTACGTAGAGGTAATTACACAATAGCTTAAAATGAAGGGTTACTCTTGTATGTTGTGGGGGGTGGGTATGTGGGGGATGGGGAGTGGATAGTTGTGGGTGTGGGGTGAGGGAGCATATGGGTGTGTGTGTGTGTAGATATGTGGGATGTGGGTGGGTATGGAGATAAAAAGGATGAATATGCATAAGAGATTTTATTCTGGGTTTTCTATTCCACATGCACACATTTACCTTTCTTTAAACACTTATTCCAAAACACCAAACAAAGGAAATATGGATGCCATAATTTCATAAGGCATATTTTAAATTCATATATTGTTTTTCAGGGCACCTTTATACATCACAGAAAGATTACTTCCAAAAATACACACCAACAAGCATTGCTCATATTCTCTTTCAAGTGCTGGGACTAGCCTGCTGTGCTCCGAAGAAGAGGATCACTGATCACAAAGCATTTCTAAGCTAGAGCAAATGACACTAGGACCCTTGGAACATATTTAGATCTTGTTCAGACATAAGGACAATGTGGACATGGAATTCATCCCCAATCCACGTGCAGCACCTCCGTAAGCCATTCAGTTATCATCATTTTGAAACATGAAGTTTTAGGACAGCTGGATTGGTATAGCACTGGAACCCAAAGCCCATAAGTTTCTCCTGACCAGACTGGCTCATAGGAAAAAGCAGCAGGTAGAGAGTTTTCCTGATACAGTCAGTCTACTCACTCCTAAATATATGTCCTAGTCCTACCGATTGAGTTAGGTAGAGCAAAAGGATTTATGAATTTCTCTCTGAAGTAGTCATTTTAAAATAAGCTTTTTCTCCCTCCTCTCATGACACAAACTAAAATGATGGGAGTACAAAAT
This sequence comes from Alligator sinensis, assembly GCF_000455745.1. NCBI lineage: Eukaryota > Metazoa > Chordata > Crocodylia > Alligatoridae > Alligator > Alligator sinensis. The sequence continues at coordinate 1,005,826 of NW_005841987.1, forward strand.
CGTTGTCGCAAATTAATTATAACAGAATAAAACAGCTAACCGAATCTATTTTTCATGCTTGAGGGCTATGTGTTTAACAGTTTTCTAACTGTTCATTCCTTTATATAAAAATACTTCAGTTATTATCTACTTGAGTTGAAATTAGATATTTAATTGACTGGGCAGAATTAAATTCGTTCACTTTAATATAAAGCAATGATTTAAAAATATTCCCGTAAAGTGACTTGTTAGACCACCACCAGCACCAATTCTTGGCACACGGCCTTGTGTGTGTATATATATTTTTAAAGCATGGTTGTTTTTATAAATGTAGTACTGAGAGAGCGAACTTCTTCAGAAACATGTTTATCTTAATTAGGAAAGTCAACAGACTTCTAATGGGAAGAAATGGGTATTTTTCTCTGTGGTATCTAAAGCATCAAAGGCCTAGTTCTGATGCCAAACCAATCTTCCTTCCTGCCTGCCTTTCAAACCCAGGTGATTGCAGACAGCTGAGCAGACATTTTCCCAAAAGCTTCTATTGACCTGGCTCCAGTCCTTTCCCTTTCTCTGTCTCCCTCTGTATCTGCATGTCACTTTTCTTTCTCTTTCTGTGTATTTTTTGTATTTTTGCCTCAGGAAACCTAGGGATATTCATGGCACTGAGGCAAATAATGTGGAATTAAAAACTAAATTCTTCAGGCCTTATCCTAGCAACAGGACCATCACCATCTGTTCAGAGGACAGGGCTGCCATTATCTGCAACATTCTTTGTACATACTCCATCACCTGTGAGGGGAAAAGCATTGCCCCTTATCCTAGGGTCTTTGTCTAAAAACAAAGTAGTCTGCTTCCTTCTGGTACCAATGTATATCATAAATGTGATATACAGTTCATTTAAAGGAATTAGACAACAAAAGCCCAAAAGAGTTTGCAAAAGAAAACAAGCTAAAAAATGATATTTTAAACATCTGCACTTTAAACAACAAAAGTAAATATTGTTTAATTTAAATAAACATTGGAGACTCATTATTAAAAGTTAGCACACAATCTACAGTAGAGTACCAGTTTCAGCAATTCAAGTAAAATGCATGTGACTTTTTCTTAGTTTATTTTGTAACAGCAACAGCTCAGTTATTAATTTTTAAATTTAAACACCTAATTAAAAATCTGCATTCCCTTATGTGCTATAAAGGCCAGTTCAGCTGTTTGGAGCCAGTATTATCCAAGCTGAGGGCCCAATATGTAGTGACAGTGTATAAGAACTGCACACCTTATGCTCAAAAAAAGGTGGAAGTCTACACAGTGCTGCAATACCTGATATATTAGCTTGAAATCTACTCCCTAAACACTGTGTTACTAACTTTTTAGATCCCTATGCATTTGAACAGAGGTACAAGACAAGCAAAGGGGGTTAGGAGAAAAGGAAGTAATACTTAAAACAATTATTCTTATAAATTCACGAATACTGACTTCATATTAGGTCCTAAAATAAAAAGCAATGATCAGGCTAATAGCTTCATTGCTCCTAGGTCAGTTGGAATAAAGTTGTAGCACTGGTAAAATCGGCATGCTTCTACCAAATCAACAAAGCATTCCTCTAGGATAGGATGGTTACCAACTTGACAAAATAACTGTTATATCATTGGACAACATCAGCATTATCATCTACTTCTCCACTGACAAAAATGTCAACGGGCCTAAATTTGTAGAGATGTGAGAGAAAGAATTAGTGGCGGGGGGTACCACCTGTGCCTACCTAAATTCCAGTCTAAACAAGCTGCTCCCCATCTGTGGAAAAAGTGTAGCATATATGTTGATATTATATTCTGAGTTAACTCACTCTCTTACTTCCCATACTTCCCTCTTCCCCGTCAACATGTTCTTATTATTGACAACCTGATGTGAATTTCCTAGATGAAAAACAGACCTCAAAGCAACAATATTCTGTTGATTGTCTTGGTACACAAACACTCCAGTTCATGTTGCCTGCCTCAGCACTAAATAAAAGACACAAAAAGTAGCCTGTTTAAGGAGGGAGGCAAGCTGCTTTGAAGCTATACATAAAACATCACAACAGAGGTCTGCAAATACTCCCTCACTTTAAGGATGTTTTTGCAACTCCTGAAGTGATGGACTATTCATTTACAATGGCTGAACAGCTAGATGAATCTATTGCGCTAGGGACAGAAGTTACACATAAGCTGGTTTAAGTGAGCAGAAACCGGTTCAAATCTGTAACACAACAGAGGTTCAGTGCACTTAAACCACTTTCAAAATGGCCAGCCCTGATTTAAGATAAACCAGCCTCACCCCCACTTCTGCTCAAACTGAACTGATTTAAGTCAAACCAGTTTATGGAACTTCTGTCCCAGACCCTGCTCCTGCATCCCAGGATGCTTTGTAGCTCTGGGCTGTGCTGTCTACTCCAGTGGAGCAGGGTTGGCCCCGTCCCTCTGCTCCCTAGCCAGAGCACTATCACTGCTCTGGCTGACTGCGAAGGGGATGGGGGGGAAACCAGCTCCATACCCCAGCCAGGGTCTGCCTGGCAGGGGGGAAGCAGCCCTTCCCAGGTTCCCCCCTCCAACTCTCCACTCAAGTGGAGGGTGGGGGCATGGCCAGGCCCCAGCCCAGGGTGGCATAGGGGAGAGGAGTTTAAATTCCCTCCCTGGCTTGCACAGGGCCCCAGCCAGGGTCTCCTGGGGGGGGACGGGGGGGGAGCAGGAGCCCCTGCCACACTTATCCCTACTCCCCACTCAACCAAGGGGGGCTAGGCCCCAGCCTGGGCCAGCATGCTGAGGTGGGGGATAGGGGTTAAACCCCCTTCCTGGCCCACATGGGACCCCACCTGGTGTCTACCTCCCCCTTCCTCCCTCCCACCTCTGCTTCAGCCTCACCCCCATCCCTGCTCAAGCAGGGAAAAGCCTGGCAGGGGCTGCTCCCCCCTGCCACGCAGACCAAGCATTTAACCCGCCACCCCATCATATTCAGCAGGCTAGACAGGGCCTGGTCATACCCTTCCTCTCTGTTTGAGCAGAGAGGGAGGGAAACTTCTCTCCCAGCTTCCCTCCCTCCCCTTCAGCAGTGGTCAGCAGGCTGGGAGGCACTCTCTAGCGCCCCCCAGCTTCTGGCCTGAGCCACTGCAAGCATGTGGCTGCATTTCTGGAATCAAAAGTGTTGGTTTGTCTCTACACTTGCTTCTCAGTTCAATATATGTAGTCTAGACTAACCTGTGAATATTGAATTGATTCAGCCTCAGTCTTTTTGATTGTTTGTACTTAGCCTTGGAGAAGAAAACAGGATCAACCTTTTCTAAGACTTGTCATTTCCAAACTGCAAATCTTCTCAAGCAGGCAGGGTCTGAGAGTTTAACTCAGCTGGAATGAGCACCCAGATCTGGGGAAAAGAGGTCTTGAGATTATTAGAAGCAGAATAATAAAGGTAAGCTGTACTTTGATCCATAGGATAGTGATCCTACCCAGCAAGTTATCCAGAAAGAAGAGAGCTTCCCATCTCAAAAGGATGTGGGGGCAGTTAAGGTCTGGAATAACTGATGGATGCTTTGACTACATTTGACTCAGTTTCAAGCTTCTGTTCAGAACTGTGTGGACAAGAAGCTTAATTAGAAACTGAGAATTTGATCTAATCATGTAACTCCAGAAGCTGAGGGCATAAGCCTGAAGCCTATGATTATCCCTAGATTCTTCCCCCATGCCCCCTTCCCTAAGTACAGAACAGACCTCATGTGGAGACGTTCCAGCCAAATCTCAATATTAATCTTTTTTAGATAATGTTTTCTAGATTCTAGAGAGAAACTCATTTGAAATTGAGCAATGTCCATTCTAAGCAATTCTTTTTCACTATTTTATAAATGACAATAAACAGATTTGTACTGGAAGTCTATAAATTAAGCATTATGTAGAATTTGACTTTCTTACTTAAATAATTATGGTACTGTTGATTTTTGCACACCTGAGGTATTTTTATAAGAATGAGTTACTGTTCATCTTCTGATTTCTTAACACATGATTTTGCTATTACCATTATGTGTATAGCATTCATATAGGTATGAATTACTAATTATTAGATAATGTAATTAGTATTCGTGTAGGTTTTGTGAATTCCTATAGGTTCATCGTTGTCATACACAGCCATTTAAACAGACAAGGAAAAAAAGAAATTTTTAGGCATCCTTTTTTTTTTTTTTTTTTTTAATAAGAGATTTTTTCTCTCCCTGGTTTAGAATGTAAAATACAAAAGCACTGAAAATGAAAAACACACCTATTTCAACAAAAAATAACGTTCCCTAGACTCACCCCTATACAGGAGGGCACAGTTAATGTAGGGATTAGGTTAATGAGTTTTTACATATTTTTCCCCAGTTTCAAGGAGAAAATCATTAGTAATTTAAGACAGATATAAAGAAATAATCTAATTAACATATTCTGAGATGAATCATAACATCCAATTATTTTCTTGATTTGACACAATCTAGGAAGAACTTTACATAGGAATATGTTATGCAATACTGAGGGCATTGAGAGAAAGTAGTATTTGGGGTTGATTGGTTTGGTAGCATTGCTATTGTTCTTCTTAGGTATAATGGACAAGTCTACTGACTAGCTTTATCACACACAGAAAATCTAAAGAAAGACAAAGTTGAGCCAAGAGAACCTCAATGCAGAATAAATTTTCAACTGCTGCAGGGTTCAAGGTTACAGGGCAGAATTTAACCAGGTAAGCATTATTTTCATTCTATAGACATGCTATACCAATCAGACATCATATATGCTACAATGTCTTTATTTTACACTGGTTTTTAGAAGTGCTCTTCTTTAAGCCAATATCTAAATATATCTCATTTCCTGTTTCTATTTTATTTCCTAAATGATATATGTAAACATGTTCTGAAAGCCAAAGAATACATAACACAAAGTGTGAGTCTTGCTCCCACTGAAATTTGTGACCCATAAATGGGAAGAGGGTCAGGAGCTTTATTATGATCCAAATTTGTACCTAAATACTTATAGTCAAATATATGAAGATTGGAAAATTCACCTCCTATTGGGTTTAATCCTGGTCTAGTGCAAGAGAACAGATTTTGAAGTACAATCCCTTGGTATTGATCTCCTAATGTTCCACATGATAGCGAAAGAATCCTTCAGGTTACAAGTATGCAGTGCCTAGCAAATTATGAGCTATGACCACAGTGAGTTACACAATATATCAAAGGAAAAAGAGTCTTGTGGTTAAACTCAGCAAGCCAGAAAATATTTGGGGCAAGTTTCTTAACCACTTTGAGACTCCATTTTGCCATCAGTAAAATGGAGGAAATATTTACCTAGATCATGAGATATTTTCATGTGTTCATATTTGTATGAGAGTTTTGAGGTCATTGAACAGCAGGCAATGTGGAAATGCTAACTATTATTAAAGATGCAGTGCTTAGTTATAATTGCATATATATTTTATACATTATAACAATAATGGTCAACAGTAAAGGCATTCATGACAGCTAATTACTGTCTGAATGAGTTGAAAGCTTCAGGCCTTGATTCAGGTCTTCAACTCTTCCAGCTAATCGCTATAAGAAAAAAAATGGTCTTTGTCATACATTATTATTACAGATGGACCTCATAGCCCTACAGATTAAAAATAGTCATATTATGGAATCAGTAAATGTGAGAAAGGGGCAAATGGGGGTAAAAATCAATTAAACTGGACAAGCTAATAACATGATTTTGATTTTGATGATAACACCAAAGGAGTTTGTTTTGTTTTTTTTTTTACTCTTTGTTAATGAGAAAAGGAGCATAGCTTTGGAAAAAGCATATGTGGAATTCTAGCAGAGGCTTGGCAGGAAAACTGAATGATTTTAATAGCATATGTAAACAGAAAATTTGTTATAAATATAAGCAAGAGGCTTAAAAGGTATTGCTAATGAAAAAAGAATTAAAGTTTTTTTGCGATATAGACTCTCAGAAAACATACTGAAATCATGAAAGAGACGAGTAAAATTACATCATCGAGTAAATCAAGAAAAACAAACAGTAACTAGCAGAAATACAGTACAAGGAGACAGAGATGATCTCACATAGAATGTGCAGGTCTGAAACCTCATATACTAAATTAATGCTACCTTTTGTAACAGCAACCTGAATGTAAAAAGACGTGGAAAGTAAAGTATATTGAGAGTTGAACTAGTATCATCCAGCAGTAGCCTGACAAGGGCTGCTTCTGTTGCTACTGCTAATGATGAATACCATATGCTTGGCACTTACTATTAAAAAGTACTATTTTGCTACTGCATATATGTGAATCTAAGTATTTTCTTTTATTAAAAACTAAAAACTTTACTTCCAAGTTTCCCTGAAACTAAGATATAGCCAATAGTGTCCTTAAAATTTAAACATTCCCTGCCTATTTCCTATTTATCTTCTCATAATCATATCACACTTTGCTCAGCCATGTTGGTTCCTAAATATGATTTTTTTCCCTCCTCTTTATTATTCTCTTTTCTATTTAGCTAAAATGTTAAGCTAACTTGATTATTTTGACACTACTTTATTTTTCTTCCACTTTAAATTGCTACTTAAAATAAAAGGTCAGATTGTTCTGCAGTCAGCCATGAACACCCCAATAGCTCAGTTGGCTGCTGCTGCCAGCGCCAGGGGCTATGTGCTATGGGAACATGGTGGGGGTGGGTGTGTGCCCCTCCTCAAACCCTTTATATACCCCCACAAACAACCCACAACCCCCCCCCCGGAAACCCTACAGTCCTGTCCCCCCCCATCGTGCCCCCACTCCCATGTGCCTGCTTACCGAGGACAGAGCCTGAGTCATTTGGAGCCTTGCCCCACTTCTATTTCCTCCAGGACACTGAGGCAGCATGCTGGAGCAGCAAGAGCATGTGGCAGGCATAGGGACCCTCTGGCCAGGTGCTAGAGTGTGTCCTTGGAGGACCCAGCCCTGCACTGTTTTTTTCCAGGTTGTTTTCTTTTGATACCAGGATTTCCCAGTATCAAATTTAAAGTCTGTGCTGCAAATATGCAACTTTGGAAACATTTTTTCATTCATGGTGTGCCTCCTGCTGCATCTCAAACTGCTTTGAGATGCCACAACAGGCACATGCTCGCTCATGTGGATACGGACTATTATTTAATTCTGTATTCAAATTGTGCATTGCTACCTCAGGTCCAGAGAGTTATTCATCAGAAAAGCCTAGAGAAAAAGAAAGGGATTGTCAAGTGAGAAACTGAATAGTATTAATTACTTTCTTGATGTCTAAAAGCAACTTACACTGGAAAATGATAAGGTTTGGGTAGAAACAGACATCATCACCTAATGTCATGCTTTTGCTGCCACACCAATTTTTATAGCAGTACAAATGGTGAGCAAATAGACATCCTTACACTTTATCACACCACATCAGTGGCATGACAATAAGTACTAATACATTGTGTCGCTTTATCATGGTGGACATCTATTTGCTCTGTAGCAGAAGACTGCGGGCAGAGTTGCCTGTACTCTCCTACCATGCCAGGCAGCTGCTCCAGGAGCTTGAGGGACTCAATCCTGCATACCCCAGAGAGGATGTGGCACCTCAAGGTCCCAGAGCAACTGCCTAGCTTTTGCTGCTTACAGAGATACCCAGGGTGCATCTCTGTACTTGGGGAAAGTGAGGGCTCCAGGATCTCCAGGAGTACATTTCCACAAGCAGGAAAATCCTGCATAGATCCCATCATAGAGGCACAGCAACTGAAGAATCCCAGGCACCCATGTCTCCACACCATGACCCGCATGACCCCAGGCCTCTGGGCTGGGACCCATACTGACCCATGCTGCATGCAGAGTTACAGGCAAGCACAGGTCCTGTTTGGGGGAGCATGGGAGCCTGGTAATCCCTGGCACCCTATCCATCCTGGTCAGAACTCATGCTGACCTGTGTCTATGCATGAACCATGGGTTACTATTGATCCCAGAATGGAGGCATGGTCCACTGGGGATTCCCTAGTTCCCAAGCCACTCCACGCTCACAAAAATTACCTGGGCTGACCCCTGCCTGCTCATGAAGCATGGGTCAATGCAGGTCCCAACAAGGAGTCATTGGGAAGCATGGGCGCTGAAAAATCCTGGCACTCTGTGCCTTCATACTAGAACCCTCACTGATTCTTGCCTCTGGGTCAGTGGAGGACTCAACACAGGTCCCAGCATGGAGGCGTAGGGCTCTAGGAATTCCCCAGTTCCCATACTACCCTGTGCCTTCTCACTGGGACCCACACCAAGTGCTTCAGGCAGGGGCATAAGCCAGTGCAGATCCCAGCATGGGAATTCCCAGTACAACATGCCTCCAATCTCCTGTGTCACCCCAGGCCTTTGTCCTGGGATCCATACTGACCTGTACCTCTGCATGAGGCATTGGTTAGTGCAGGATCCAATGGGGGCAGCAAGGTATGCAGGAAATCTCCAAGCAAGGGGAACACATTGCCCATTGTTCTGCATCAGGCAAGAGGCCCAATGTGGGACAACAGGCAGCATGTCACCCTATAAAGTGGATCAGCCGTGGCAGGACATATCCCACCACAGTTAATCTGCTTCAGTTTGTTGGTCTGTTCCTATCCTTTGAGAAAAAAAAAAAAGAGATTTTCTCCCTAACATTCTAGAAGGAAACTAAGGAGCAACACAATTGCTGTTTCCCTTTTTTAAGTATTATTCTAAAACTTTCTTTTACAAAGACTTTTTTTCTTTGACTTCTGTTTTTAATTTTACTCCATCATAATCGGCAGCAAATGAGTAAAAGGCAAAAATTACCATGATACTTGGACAGTTAATAACAAAGAGTTCATATTGAAACCTGAACAGATTGAACAGACTTCAATTTGGTTTTGTTCTTGATAAAATAATAGAAAGGAGAAAATCTGGTAAATAATGTACCAGTTCCTCTTAAAATAAATAATTCACATTCAGTACCACTGAATTTACAGTGTATATTCAGCCCTTCAACAGCCCTTCGAATGTTCCAATTCAATTCAAAGAGACTAAAGTGTCTCCTGATTCATTTCGGATTCAGAGATTTGGCCACCGAATAGGCCAAATCTCCACCGAATCAAATCCGGGCCCAAAGCTTTGTATAGCCCTAGTATATTTGTATACTCTGGAAGGAGCTAAGCAGCATTAGCTCAAATATTGCCTTTAAGTTAGTCATCCTCCATACTTAATTTCGAAACCATGCAGATTTGCTTAAGCCCGAGGTGAGACTGACTTAGAAGCTTTTAAAAAATGTACAAGAAAACAATTGATTGCAAGCGGAAAAACTATTGAAGCAAGAGTTTGAAACAGATCTTCTCTGCTGGCAGAAATTCTGGCCTATAAAAACATTCCACTCTCCTTTACTTCTTAAAGTGATGATTATAATAATCATCCCTTTATAACTCATTCCTTTACTACAGTTTGTCCCAACTAAAAAAAGCCCAGCAAAAGTAAAAAAGCTGACTTACTATAAGATATTATAAGAAGGGCTCTTCTATTTACTTGCATTTCTTTATATACTTTTTCTACTTCTCTTTCATCATATTCTACTTTAGTTCAACATCTTTGTTTGTAAGGTTTATAAATCATGCAGTGATTACAATATAAATTTGTATTATATCTAAGGCTTATGAGACAGAATGCAAACCCCATTGGGAGTTATATGCTTTTTATTTATTCTTTTTTGTTCTTCCTAATGTACTGAATAGTAAATGTACAGTGGGTATTTTATTTATATTCTCCATTTCTGTTCTATAACACATTATGAAAAAATATTTTAAGCAAGCCTGATTAACGTACTTAACATTATTTCACCCACCATTTAGCTGCATCTACCTTTGAATTGAAAAACAGCAACTGTTTGATAAGAGATGCATGTATTCTCTAATAGTTTAGAACAGGAAACATTCCATCTATTTGAAAGTTCAACGGGAAGTGAGGTGGAAGAATGTAGGCACAAACTAGAAGTTTGCCAAGACACTAGAATTAATGGCTTTTTGCTGAAAACTACAACTAAAGTAATGAGGAGCTCACTTTCACATCTCATTCAAATTATGGTAGCTCAGGTATTTCTGGTAACTAAAATAGGAATATCTCCTCTTCCTTCCCCCCCCCCCGCCAACCAACTAAATTGACACAAAGCCACAACTTTTAGAAGCAACAACTAAATAGTGTTCCCCTAAAAGTTATTACTGGGAATGTTTATACATGTATTTATGCTGGCTTAAATGTATTGCACAATAAGTTACTGCACAGTAAGTGGGAATAGGCCGATGTCTACATGTGCAGGCATTAAAGCATATTAACGCTGTATGTGGACTGACTTGGGACTAACTTTAGTAATACACACAGTGTTACTGCGCAGTAAGGTGTCTACACATGCATAAGTCACCATATTTACTGCATAGTATGGGCATGCACATGTAGATGTGCACCTGTATTGTGCAGTAATTTTCATTATTGTGCAGTTATTTGGTAATGCCCACTATCACTGGGCCAGTGTGACAAATAGAAAATGCAAATTAATTGGGGAGGCAGGGGGGGATATGAATTATCCTTCCCAAGCATTTCAAAATAAATTTGATTCAAAATTCAGGTTCTAAACTGGCAAAATAATTTATTTTTGTTTCTGTTTTCCCACTGGGAACTACTTCAAGAATGGAACTCTCATTTTCTTTTTATGCGGAGAACTGAACATGATGGTAAACTCAAGAGAGAGTATTTTGAAAGTTTTTCCATCTCAAGTGCCACAGATAAGATATTGGTATTTATGATCATTTTGAAGTGCATCACCTGTACTCACACTCTTAGAAGCAAAGCTCTCAGATTGCAATGGTGACATGAATTTGCATGTTTTTTTGCTTGAGCCAAGAGAGGTGCGGATTTTTGTGGGGGCAGAGGGGCTGCTTTTATTTTTAAGGATGGGAGGGCAATTTCATGTTTCATGTCAGAGGGAAAGGCAACAGATGATTAAAAAACCTCACTTGTAGACAAAGGATGGGATAGCAGAAGGAAAATTAGATGGTGAACAAAAGGAGAACACATTTTAACTCCGAACAAGGTTAAGGACATCATGTGCTAGATTAAACATTTTATTCAAACTTAAGTCAAATCATCTAGGGGATTTGAACATGAAAATAAAATGAGTGGGAATTGGGGGTTCGAATCTTCTATGCAGTATTGAAAGTCCAGGCTCTCTTTATAAAGAAGTTACCATGATCTAGAATAAAAATTGAGTGAAGAACAAGTGAAAGGAAGTAGAAAGGAAAAAAAGGACTAAGAACAGAATTTATCCTAATCTAATATATGAAAACCCCCTGTAACTTCATTGGAATAACCCATAGTTATAGTTAGGTACATACATAAGCAGCTTGCTAAGTCAGGTCCTAATAGAGGGAAAGCAGAATCATTTTGTAAGGAAAATGCTTGCAAGGAAGGAAGAGAGAATACATTTATAGTGAAGGAAGTCCATAGTCCCTGAATTTATTATATACATGATAATTAATAATGACCTATTTTTCCTATCCCGGATTTTAAAATTCTTTATCCACTTTAATTAAGTCCACACTAAAAATAGGATCTTGGAGAACAAAGAACGTTTTTTCTCCCGTAAAAATGCAAGCTTACTCACTAGCTGGGGTTTCCCTAGCTCTCAGAGATCTAGCACAAAGAACTATTATAACACAATATGAAATGAACGATCAATGGAAGACATTTTTAGATAAAACTTAATAATGTAACATTTACTGATTCCATCTGTCAAGACAGATAAAGAGAACAAGACTTTATAGCAAAACACATACCCAGGAAACTTAGAGCAACAACAAAAACAAAGTAAAGCCGGTATAGACACCGTGAGTTAAATTAAAATCTGTGTTTAATTCTATGCTGTAGATATGCAACTTATTTTCCTTACTGATATGGCTTTAGGATCTCTAATTTCAATGGTAAAATTATACTTACTTGACAGCATTCAGGATTTATCTATGTTGTATATTTTAAACCTCCTAATTCTGTCTCTGTACACAATTTTAATGATGTAGAGCAAAACAGGGTAACATATCTTCCAAAGCATGTAGCCAGTCTGATGAACTATCCTTCTGCTGAGGGAATGTTCATGGATTAAGCCTATCAAAAATCCTTGGCTCACTCATAGCCCAGAAGCCTTACCTTGTATTCTGCATCATAAATCAGATTTAAATTCAAACCAAAGATTTGCATCCCTGGTGAAGAAGAGCAATTGCTCTTTAAACAACTTTGTAAATGCTTCCTGTACTAACAAGGGAGTTTAGAGTTTGCTTAAGTAAAATAAAGCAGACGGACAGACCTCCCCACATCCTGTTTTGGTTCCAAGATTCAATAATGAACAAGAGTGTGCAAAGAAATTAGAATGCTGGAAGTGCCAAAGGTATCCCTTGGAGATGTGAATATTGTGTTGTCATGTAAAAGAGCCCTTGAATGATAAAGGAACTGAACCCAATTATTACTGGTTTCATGCTAATCTGAACCAATGACTAACTGTAGATTTTGGATCATACCATGGTGCCGGCAATAATTAATTCACCTCTTATTTCCCAAAAACATGCTAAGAAATTAATTTCAAATAGTAAAATTAAGTTGGCAGCAGCAGATATGGAAATGTTCTGGGTTACCTGGCAATCATTTTGAAGTCTTATCTTTGATGCAGTATACTGTACTGTGTGCGCCATCCCAAAAGAGGCAGAGCCACTGGCTCAGAAACTGTATCAATGCAAAAACCTAAGTTGTCCCATGTCCTATTGGAAATATTTTCACTAAGCAATGTAACTTTCTTTTCATAACAGTGTCTTTCCTTTGGGGAAAGTGGCAGTCAGATATTGCAAGAATGTGAAAGTGAATTCCTTGCTGGCATCCTAAATAAATAAAAAAAAGTGTGAAGTGCTTAAAATAGAGAGTAATGGAAGTCTATTTTATAATTAAGTAAGAAATCCATTTTAAGTGATTTTTAGAGTAATTTGCACATATGTGGACACTGTAGTACTTCTAAATCTATGTTCACTGAAGCCTGAATTGCAATTAATATGAGAAGAGATTCACATACAAATAACTGTGACCTGTTTTAAAGTATCCTCAGTGGTTATTTTTCTCACTAGTGTGGCCAGCCTTTATATTATTATATTTTATGCACCTTTCACAACTTCATGCCTGTGCTTTAATTTTTGAGGCCAATGAGCTCGGGTCATCCTGATGGATGAAGCTGACAAACTTGTAAGTCATGGAATCTGGCTCACGGCTTCAGATATTGTCTGGACATTAAATAAGAGATTTTTCATTTTAAATCACTCCATTTATTAAACACTACATTTATTGTGTAGTCCTAATGGGAATATATATAGATAAACACAGGAAGGGATCATAGGATCACAGGACTGAAAGTGACCTCACAAGGTCATCTATTCCAGCCCCCTGCTCAAGGCAAGATTGTGCCCGACTAAACCACCCTGGCCAAGTGTCTGTCTAACCTGCCCTTGAAAACTCCAAGGATTGAGATTCCAGAATGTCTTTAGGTAGCCCGTTCCACTTCTTGACCACCTGCAGAGTCAGAAAGCTCCTCCTAATCTCCAATCTAAAATTCCCCTGCTGAAGCTTGAGGCCACTGCTCCTAGTCCTGTTCACAGAGAACAGCCTGTCTCCATCATCCTCTCTCTAATCGCTCTTCAGGTATTCAAAGACTGTAATCAATGCCCACCCATCCACCCCCACAAGCTTTCTCTTCTCCAAAACAAGTAACCCTAATTCTTTCAGGTATCCAGGTTGTAGCCATACTGGTCTAGAGGCAAAAGCAATCAGGACTCATGGTAGAAGTGGTATCTTTTCTTTTATTAGACCAACTAGATTTTTGCAAAAACAATTCTTTAATTGCAAGCTTTCGGGCAAGCCTTCTCCAGGCATAGGAAAAGAAACTGCAAAAGTTCACCTGGGTAGAAATGAAAGTTCATATTTCATAGGAGAGTTGAAGGTGTGTTAAGTGTTTGGAACAGTTCATTTCATGTGCAGATTAGGCTCAGAGATAAAGTTAGAATTGTCTGTTTACCTCGAAGTTGTCTAGTGGTAAGCAGGATGTAGTTGTATTTCCTTCTGGTTATGGTGTTTCATATTTCACAGAGGAGTAAATCACTGTTGCTGCAGTGTGCTGTTTCCAAACTGTCCATATCCTTTTTGAAGTGTGGGGCCCAAAACCGGACAGTGCTTCAGATGAGGCCTTACCAGTGCTGAATAAAGCAAAAGAATCTCTTCCCTTAATTTGCAAATGACACTCCTGCTACTACAAGCTATTATGCTGTTGGCTGTTTTTGTACCAAGAGAACACTGTTAGCTCATATTCAGCTTACGGTTTACTAACCCCCAGGTCCTTCCCTACAGTACTGCAGCCTATTTAGTCAAGGTATATAACATTCACTGGTCTTCCTATATAAACAGAGCCTGTTACGTTATAGAAGGCAATCAGGTGGGTCAGGCATGACCTGTTCTTGGTGAATCTTGATAGCTGTTCCTGAACATCTTGTTTGTCTCTAGGTGCTTCACAATGGATTCCTTGAGGACCTGCTCCGTGATTTTTCAGGTATTGTGGTGTGGCTGACTTGCCTGTAATTCCCTAGGTTCTCCTTCTTATTTTTAAAGATGGCACTCTATTTGTCCTTTTCCAGTTGAACTGGACCTCACCCAACCTCCACAAGTTCTCAACAAGGATAGCCAATGGCTCTAAAATTACCTCAGCCAATTCTTTCAGTACGCTGAAAGGTGCATCCCATCCAGCCCTAGTGACTTGAAGACATCTACCTCTAAATAATTCCAAAACTGTTCTTCTTCTACTCAAGGCCAGGGGTGTCAAACATACAGCCCATAATAGAACCCCATAATCCAACTCCGCTTGCTGCCCTGTTGACCCACATGCTGTGTTGGACCAGCTCTATGTGCAGTGCTCAAGATGCACCTTGCCCACTGGGGCTGGGTCCCAGGTTGCAAGGTCCATGGCACTCGCTCAGGCCAAGTCCCAGGCTCTGCCACCTGTGGTTCCCACTTGGGCCAGCATCCTAGACCAGGTAGGTGCCACATCCACCAGATCAGGCATATGGGTCTGTGGGCCTGATCTGAATCGTGGACTGGCCGCATGCCATTCATCCAGCTTGAGTGGGACAGATGAGTCTGACACCCCTACTCTAGGCTGTTTGTCTCTTTTCCTATCTTTACTGCCAACTGGAAGCTGCCCCTGTTTGTGAAGACTGAAGTTAAAAAAGGTATTGCATACCTGAGTCGACAGTCTGCATAATCTGAAACTAGATCGTCTTCCACATTCCATAAGGTACCTATAGTTTCTCCTCTTAATCTTACTTTTGACGGACTTGTAAAATCTTTTTTTATTACTTCTTATGTCTCTTGCCAGCTGCATCTCAGATTGTGCTGTGACTTTCCTAATTTTCTTCCTGCTCATGAAATGCTCATAGTACTCCGAGGGAAGAATGTAAGACTACGTTTCCACTTTTCATAGGATTCCATTTGAGTTAAATCTCATTGCAGAGATTGTTGTCTAACTAGTCTCAAAATGTTCAGGCAAACTTCCCAGTGAACTCCCCACTCAAACTCCCTTTTCTGCTAGCCTGCTCACTGGTTGTGTGCTACCAGCTTCTGTGTCTCTGTAATTTGACGAGCGTAGCCTTTCTATTTAGGCAAGCCCCACTTCCTTTTTCGCACCGCAATCATCCACAATCAGCTTACTCTTCTTCCAAGCAGGCCTGCAAAATGGCTCCCCAACTAAAACTACATGCCCTGTAAATTTATATTTATAAAAAGATATTTCTAGGCACCCTGTAGTAATTCATTGCTGACAGACCGATTTTATGTAAACTTATCAAACGAACTGGTGTCGCGTGAGAACATTTTTTGATTAAATGTATATTTGTCAAAGCCAAAATATTTCAGACATACTGATTTCGAAAATGTTTTCAATAGGGAAGGTTTCTAAGTGTGGAACAAAATCTCTGTCCAAAAGGGATGAGAACAAGAGAGAAATCCAAATTAGATGCTTAACATTTTCTATCTCAAAACTGAAGTTTCAACACACTACCATATCATGACTATATTTTGAGAGTTTTTACTTCTGTTCCTAGTGGAAGAAAACATTTCAAAGCCTTGAAAGCTATTGTAAAATGTTTTAGCCTCACCCTACTATGTTATCTGTTTTGGCATCTGTAGTTAGTTCTTGGCTGCCAATCTGATATACCTCGTGACTGGGGGTTGTCAAGTCTCTACCATAACTGACACCAAATTCTTGAGAGCGTATTAATCAGGTATAGAGCATGTTTCTCATGCTATATTTGATGAGTAAAAACCTCTTGGTAATATTAGAAGCTGAGTTATCTTAGAGGAGCCTTCATGCCACACTAAAGATACTCTGGGGACCAAATTGGTATCTAACCAATACTGAAAGGGTGCAGGCTGTATAGGGAGGTTTTGGTATCCTCCCTCCTTAGCTACTCCGGGAGGTGCTCACACTTCATAGCCTCTACCTTTTTTCCCTATGCTTATTTCTCAAGGGATTATGCAGTAGAACAGAGCAGTAGAAGTTACCTTCTCTTGACAGAGGGCTTGAATGGCATTACTTGCTAATGGTAACAGGTAAATGGCTTTATTTAGAAAGACTTCATTTTCATTTTTTTTAAGGACATGTTCTCATCACACAGCTCAGAAAAATCACTCCAAAAATTAAACTTTATTTTGTGGTGAATTAGAGCTTTTTTCTATATATATAGAAAATCTCAAACCCTTCAAGGAATGGAATTTTGCCCATAACTGACTACCATGGATCAAGTTTCTAGAGAGCTTATAACCTGTTCCAGGGAAAACATAATTTTTAATTTGCTTTTAGGGTTATTTATTTTTTATTATTACACTAAGGGTTTATATTTTAACATCAAACATCATTTTGTGCAAATTATGAGACTGCACTATGATGCTGCAGATAAGTTGTATGTGCCACTTGGCATTGCTCCAAAATAGGTTTCTGAGAAAATGGATCACTAACTGGCAGATTGCCATACAATGAACCACATGGTGAAACGTAAAAAGGAATAAGCTATCTTTTGCAAAAAAAAAGTTCAGTAAATCATCTTCTCAAATATTACAAATAAAACTAGTCATCTGCCTAACATGGTTACATATTTACTATGACATATAATACAGACTGTACTTGACATTACCTGTGTGTTTGCACGCGTGCGTGTGAATACTAGCTTCATGCTCCTTTTTAAAATTACCATTTCCAAATGTTTATGCATTTAGAAAAAGTATTACAGGTACCAATTAAAAATCTAAATTATTGGTCATACCACTTCATAAAAATCACACCAATTTTGATTAATTGTAGTACGGCCATTTCGGGGCTGAAAAAACATGACTTTTCACTATGATGTCATTTTCCCATTCATTCCCGTGGTAAATGTTCTTTGCCAGAGCTACAGAAAGAATAATATAAAATTAAGGCAAGGAAATGATCAGAGGAAATAATTCTGACAATGAAGTAATTTCCTAAATTGGTTTTAAATATAACTTCTTTGTCAGTTTTAAATAAAAAAATAAAAGATGCCATGAACTTGCATTGTGAATGAGTAATGTGCATATATAAGAAATGGTGTCAGTTAACCTAAAATTAAACCATATGCTCAAGCCCAAATCAAACAGAACACTTCAAGAGTAAACCAAAATCAGACATATCAGAGCCAAATTTTGTATCTTCAAAATAAGCTGATGGGTGTTAATTTTAAAAGAGAGCAAGAAAGTAAATTGAGAAGATCCAAGATAATACAAGAGATAAGGGAGCAATGTGTCCTATCTTTAATTTCTTATATTTAAAACACTATCCTGAATTTCTTTTCAGGCAAAACTTTAAAATAGATTTTCCCATATATAAGAAATAAGTAGAGGAATTCATAATTTGGCACTAACTTTTTTATTATTTTTTAAGCAGTTAGCCTGTTAGGATATTTGCCTTCATTTCATATTTTAAAATATTTTAACCTTTCTACTTTCCATGGTGCTAAATGACAGATTTAGAGTTCACTGTGGATCCAGTCCAGCAGACACTGAAATCAACAGGAGTTTTTCCAGTGACTGGTATTTAAGCAGATCTTATTTGTACTCATAGGAGAAAAGAGCAAAGGTAATGCAGTTTGA
This sequence comes from Alligator sinensis, assembly GCF_000455745.1. Lineage (NCBI taxonomy): Eukaryota > Metazoa > Chordata > Crocodylia > Alligatoridae > Alligator > Alligator sinensis. The sequence continues at coordinate 1,024,042 of NW_005841987.1, forward strand.
GGATGATGGTGGTTATATCTTCTAAAAACCAGTACTAAATAAGAAAATAAGGTGGAGCTCAATGACATCCAAAATACATACAATTTGGAATATTTTGAGAGAGCTGCCAAGGGTTATTGCAGAGAAGTGTGAATGAGGTGAGGTTCTCACCACCTCCTCCCACAGACAAGAAGCCTAACTTTGAAGAATCTACACAGAACATGCTTTAATATCCATTGTAATGAAGAAATCATCCAGTCTACTTTGATAAATACTGGAACCTGTATTGACCTCTTGCTCGAGTACAATATTACTAATTCAGAAACAGTTAAAAAAAGAAATAGGCTCTGATCCTGCAAAGAAACACAAAATTAGGACTGACCAGAAAATGCCAGTTTTGATTCAAGGCAACTTAAAGGGGTTTCAAAATTTAATTTACTTCCATATTACAAAAAAGCCAAACCTTTCAAATGATTTCATAAAAGCAGAATTGTGCCAAAACTTCCATTTTGGACCAAAACCTGTGTGCACTTGTTGTGTTAGGGCACTAGCCCAGGATGTCAAAACTATTCAAGTTGCTGTCCTACTCTGGTTCAGAGAAACTTTGCATCTCAGATCACTACGAACAACGCAAGAGCAGGGACATGAACCGGTGCCTTCAGCATTCCAGATCAGCATCTTATCCATCAAGGAGACAAATGGAACATCCCTCTTGAAAACCTCAATTAAAGCATTATCTTGCTAAGAAATGTTTCTGCTTTGTAGAAATGAGGTTTTGCCAGAAACATTCGGACCAGTCTTATCTAGAAACGTGAAGCCTTACACCTACACAGAGCGACAATGAGGTCATCCACAGGTAGCAAAATATGTGTCTTGTTTCAGAAATATGCAACAGTTTATGTATTTAGATATTTGCTATAAAAACTAGCCTTATTTTCCCCATGGGATTAATTCATCACCAGATGATTTCCAGCTGTACATCCGTAAATCAACATGAAGAATAAGGGAGGTACTGTGGTTAGGTCCAGCTCCGCTGTATCCTCTGAGGCAAGTCTCTTTACATCTTTCTAGTTCCCCATTCACTCGTCCACTATGTCTCTGTCCCATTGTATTTAGACAATCAACTCTTTAGGGGAGGGTGTGGTCTCTTACTATATTATATGTTCTCTAGTATAATGAGGCCCTGATTTCAGCTGGAGCCTTCAAGCACTACTATAACAAAAATAATAGTTTCTATTATCATCAGCATGTGGTCTTCTGTCTGTCAGACTGTGGATCAGGTATAAACAAATATATCTTTTTAGAATGCAAGAATACAATTATACTCATTATTACATGCTAGTTGAAATTAAACAAGTAAAAGCTTATATGAGAAAATGCTAAGAATGTCAGTGAAATTTCACCAGCTACCTTTCCTTTCTTAAACAAGAAATATGAGTAACTAGACACATACTCCATGCGAATCATTAGTGTGTGAGATACTGTTACCCTCAGGCTGCTGTAACTTGCATACATGCCCTCCTTCCTACTTCAAGATCTTTGAATTTATTTTTTTCAGACACATATAAAAGCACGTATGGTTGAAATAAAAAATAAAGCAGATACAGATGACACTTGAAAGTGTAGCAGGCTCTAGCATGGTAAAAAGGAACCATTAGGGAAATATACACCATTACTCTATGGCCAGTATCTGGACAGGGAAAAAAAGGAGAGGCTTAAATGTCTTGAAAATGTCTGGTGGGGTTTTAGAGAGGGAATTAACTTCTCTTTAAATCAGGGTCCTCATCTTACATTCTTTCTAAAAGTAAGTTCTCATTAGCTTCAATAGAAGTTTGCCTGCCTACGGACAGTGAGAGGGCT
>NW_005841987.1:1028380-1060777 GCF_000455745.1 Alligator sinensis
ACGTAGTGTTATCCAAATCTATTTTTCCACTCTATAAAGATGAAGTGAAGCTTACCTCAGATGTTCTCTTAAAATCTGTGTGTGTTCAAGGGCAGACTTTGTAGGCACATTACCACATTACGGTAGAAATTAGGGCTGTGCGCAATTTCGCCGGCAGTTTTGTTTTGATGCTGTTTCAACTCGTTTCGAGCTCAAAACAGCAAAATCAAAACAGAACAGAGAGCTTTGAAACCTCCTCGAAACGAAATGAGGCAAGTTGAAAAGTTTTGAAATTTTTTTAATGTTTTGAGTTTCAAAGCTCAAGCTGGGCTTGCCTGCATGGAAACAAACTAAAGTAAGGAGAGGGAGGGGGAAGAGGGGGAAAAGACTGCTCTCATATTGACTGTGTAGCTGGCCACTGACTGTGATCCTTCCCTGAGGTCCCTTCCAACCCCAGTGCTCTGGGGGAGGGATGGAAAAACAGCATAAAAGGCATCATTGTTTGAACTGCCCTGCTTTCTGCCTTGGTGTCAGTTAAGTGAGGGCGCACTTTCACACACACACACACACACACACACACACACACACAGTGTGACCCACCCATGTCATGAGTTTTGCCTGTCAGGAGCTAGAGATGCAGGGCCCCAGAACCTAGACTCTCCCTGCACCTATCTCCTTGATAGCTGGCAGGCTTCATGGCTGTCGTTTTCACCCCCCTGTGCCCCAAGACAGACACAGTCCCGCAAGCACCCATGTCACGAGTTTTGCTGGCCTGCGGCCAGAGGTGCAGGGCCCCAGAACCCCTGCACCTATCTCCTTGATGGCTGGCAGGCTTTGTGACCTCATCAGGGGCTAGCATGCCTGCAGTTTTCACCCCACTGTGCCTTAACACATACACGTGCCATGAGCTTTGCTTTCAAGATTTGAGGTGCAGTTTCCCCAAGACATCTGCATCTATCTCCCTGAAACTTGGCAGGCTTCATGCTTCCAGAAGGGGCTATCATTCCTGCAAGCTTCATCCAAATCAGGTCATAAATGACAAAGTTATAGGCTGTTTCAAGCTTCCCCATTATATCCTATGGGCGGAACGTCGAAACAGCAAAACTGTTTCAACGAAACGAAATGGAACAGCGGTTTCAAATTGAAACAAAATTTGAAATGAAATGCTGTTCCATCAAAATGTTGAAACACAAGTTGAAATGGAATGGTGCCGTTTCGCACAGCCCTACTAGAAATACTCAGAAGTTGCCTTGCAACCGCATACTAGGAAAAGAATGCTCAGTTTTCCAAGTCTACAGTTCCTGGAGCACTGATGAACATGAGGAGTTTCTCATACATACTTGGTGTGCCAAATCAGATAAGGTGTTCCCAAATTATGAGTTAATGATAGATATAACTACAGCAGGAGAAGATTTTCACTCTTTGTCTGTTTTAGATATGAGAGAAGAGAAGTTACTTTCCTTGAACACCGTTCTAAGAAATCCACTGAGACAATCCAAAACACAGTGGAGTAAAAAGAGGTGTGCTGAATATAATAACACAGCATCTGAAATCTTTGAAGTCAGTAGGTTTCCCATTGACTTTAATTAGGTCAGGATTTCACTATTGGGAAAGAAGCCAAGAGTGGAAAGAACTGGGAGGCAAACCAACTGAAATAAGGAAGTTCATGGATTTCCCTAATGGGTTATCTTCCTTTTCCCAGCTTCACATAAGGAGACAATTTTTTCAATCATTCACAGTATGAACAGGTCAGGTTTCATACAGCTCTATATTCATAATGAAGTAAAATACTAAAATAAAGTTCACTCGCCCACTTGACTTCCAGACTGAGAAATCTACAAAATAACATGAGTGAAGGGATGTTTGCCAGGCCCCTGACATGTTACACTTAAGATGTGATAAACTAGTTAATGACATCTTAAGTAGTGATCTGGCCACACCATCATTCAATTAATGGCATGATAAAACCAGGAATAAGCAACAAAGTTATTACATAAAATCTGTGTAATAACTTTGTGGCTAGTTCCTATCATGCCTTTAACTGAATGCATGGCCAGTGGTCAGCTGATCGGGGCTCCCAGCTGACAGAGCTCCCAGCCATGGGAGCACCTGGTGCCCCCAGCAGCTGAGAGCTCTGATCAGTGATGGAGGCCAGGGTGCACATGGTGTGCCTCCACAGCTGAGAACTCTGAGCAGCTGACAGGGCTCCCAGCTATGGGACTACATGATGTGCCTCTGTAGCTGAGAGCTCCTATCAGTTGATGGGGCTTCCAAGCACAGGAGCACATGCTGGAAGAGCCAATCACTGATGGGGCTCCCACCTAGTGTAGCGCATGGTGTACCCCCAGGGCTAGAAGCTTTGATCAACTGATGGGGCTCTCAGAAACAGGAACAAAGATTGCTGGTGCAGAGGAAGCCCAGGATCATAATTCTTGGTACCCTCTGCACCAGCAATACAATGTAATGGGATCCGATACTTGATCCCACAGTCGTGCCTCCTGTCATGCGTGTATGGCAGGAAGCACAATTGTTGGAATCAAGTATCAGATCCCATCATGCTTTCTTTTTAACATCTATTGGTGGCCTCAGTTTGTTTGTTTTTTTACACAAAACCTCAAAATGGAAATCAATAAAGTTCAAGTCAGATCATTCATTTAGGCAATGGAAAGCAAATGAGTAGGAAAAAAAAGTTTACATCTCATTTGTCCATGTTGAGCAACCATTTATGCAACCACTACTAAAGAACCAACAGTTTTAAGACATCTCAGCTTACCAGTTATGTTACGTTTTAGTGTGCTAGCTCTCCCAAGGTTACTGCTGCATATGGTAGTAGGATTTCTAGTGAACTGTCTGAAGAGTTTGTTCCCCCCAGCTTACTCTTGAAAAGGCAGTGCAGACTGCCTTTCTTTAAAGGAAAGCTTTTGTTAAAGGAACAGACAAGTCATAAGAAAATAAAGTGCTTATATAGAAAGGATTACAACAGGCAGCAGTGTTGTACAAGAGGCAGCACTGTCTCTAGGGTACGGTGAATCTGGGCGACCGCCCTGGGCCCCACTCTTCGCAGAGCTGGGTGGAGCGGCCATGGCCCCTCCCCCAGGGCCTCCACCTCGCACCATAGAAGAAGCGTGGAGACCACCCCAGCCCACGGCCTGCCTTTGCAGGGGTCCCACAGGCCCTGCACAGTGTTAAGGGGGCCCCACACAGACTGATTTGCCCTGGGCCCCGCACCCCCCTAGGGTTGGCTCTGACAACAGGTATGAAATGAGCAACACTAGAATCATGAGGGCCATTAAGAAAGAAAATGACTATGTAAGGAATAAATTAAAACTAAAACAAGAAAAATATGGGGGGTGCTAGAGGTAACAGAGGAATCAAAGAGGTAATGTGCAACCCATAAACAATGAGTGAAACCTAATTTCTTGAAGTAAAAACTTCAAATATTTAAAGTGACTGGTTTCTTTGTCAAAGTAGAATAACCAATTGTAATACTTAGCAGCCCAGCAGGTTAAATTAATTGCCTGAGTGAAAATATGTACTAGCTACAGAAGCAAGAATTATGTTTTTCAAATGTTCATCCCCATTGTGTTCAGTCAAATATATAATGGGTATGTTTTGCCGCACTGTAAGTGTTGTAACTAAGTGAAACATAGGAAACAAAGAGGGTTTCAGAAAAGTGGCCTGCTCAGAGGAAAGCCAATACAGATTGTTTCAAGAGACTTCACCTAAACTCCTCACATGAATCCTTCTCCTCCCCAACAGCATGAAGAAAATGGAAGCAGTTGCAAAGACCAGCTAAGAGAAAACATCAGGAGATTGGCATAACAACACCCTGTTCTTTCTTTCAGTTCCAATTACAATATCAGCTCTCCATATATCCTAAGAAAATATGCATGGATACAATGTATAGTGCCTAAGGGTATGTGCAGAACCCCCCCATATATACATTTGGGAAGTTTAGATCAGGCAAAAAATGGAGAGCCCAATCTAACTTAGTTCACCTGAGGAGGTGCACTACAATAGATGAAGTACAGGTTAATCTTATCAATCAAGTGCGTGTACACATTCAGAGTGCAGTCCCAGGGCTGGGATAGCCCAACTGCTCATCCCAGTCGTGGAGCTGGGCTTTTCTTACCCACCCCTCACCCTGTTTTTAGCCCTCCGATTCTACCCTTCCCTCTCCCTACCCCAATTTACCCTGGCAAACCTGTACACAAATAGAATGCAATCTATGATCACACTGCTTAAAGTAAGTGGTGTGATCATAGATTGGGTCAAGGAATGTTTTCACATGCCCTAAGAGATTGTGTCCTTCCTTTCTTTTTGTGCCCTTGTGACAAGGTATTTAGCAGAATTCACAGATTTATTGGAATCTGACAGGGCTGTGCAGTGACTGCTTCTGCTGTGGCCTCAAACTTGCAACCTCTAGGCTGTCAACTGTGGACCTTAGTGCCTGCACCATCCCAGCCCCCAAGAAACTATGTCCATAGCAAGGGACAAAGTCATTCAAGTTTAATCCCCAAAGTGGTAGATGCAACTGGCAGGTTCTGGCAGATCAATTCCATTCAAAACTTAAAATATTTACATTATCCTGAAGATACTGTTTTTGATACCCTAGAAATCTTGAACAGCTACACAAAAGGTATTTACAGATAAAAACGAAAAAAATACCTAGGTCCAGATAAAGTTAGATTATATAGATGACATTTTAGTATACTCAGATGAGCATGATACCATGATAGCAGAATTATGTGGGCAGTCTAGATGATAGGATTGAGAGTGCAAAAAAAAGTATTTTACAATAAACCCAGCTAAATTTCTGTATAATATGATCAATAAAGAAGGAAGGGGGATGACTCAAAAGCATGACAAAACAACACAGGTTTACCACCTACAAATGTTCCCAAATTGTAGGAGGTCCTTACTATATTAATTTCTGGTCCAAATAGTACTCGCCTAATCTGCCCTTAGATGGGAAAGCCTTTAAAATATGTGTGTCATATTTTACTTGTAAAAAAAAAATGTGTGTGCTGATATCTAAAGAGCTCAAAGTATTTACAAACAATAAATGAATCCTTTAAAATGTCTTTGAAGTGATATTTTACAGATGAGTGAACTAAGTAGGAAGTAGAGGTATTTCTAGTGACCTGATTTGCTGAGAAACTGAGCACTTGCAGCTACATTTCACTTTAGTTAACGGTTGAAGGTGTTTAGAACCTCTGAAAATAAAGCCATGAGTGACTTGCAAATGAACAGCTTTGCCAAAGTGGGACGAGATCTCCAGAGACTTGTCTCACAGACCCTTGACCAAATAACAAAACCAAAATCCCTCCTTGTATTCATCAAACTCAAACAAATACAGATGACTACACATCCCATTAGGACTTTAGACAAGCCCAGGATAGATACCAACCCACCAGCGGTTCATGGAGACCTAATAAGGGGGCATCTGGAGGGGCTGAATGTATTTAAGTCAACAGGCCCTGATGATCTTCACCCTAGGGTACTTAGGGAATTAGCTGGAGTCATAGCAGACCTGCTGGCACAACTGTTTGAGCACTCATGGTACTCAGGACAAGTCCCAGGGGATTGTGGTCCCTATTTTCAAGGAGGGGAGGAAGGAGGAACCAGGTAACTATAGGCTGGTTAGCCTCACCTCTATTCTTGGCAAGACCTTGGAGAAAATAATTAAAGATCACATTTGTAGGGGACCAGCAGGTAAAGTAATGCTAAGGGGCAATCAGCATGGGTTCATAGCAGACAGATCCTGCCTGACCAACCTAGTTTCATTTTATGACTGGGTCACAAAATGCTTGGATGAGGGAACAGAAGTAGATATTGTTTACCTAGACTTTAAAAAGGACTTTGACACAGTGTCACACCCAATTCTTATAAATACACTGAAAAACTGCAATGTAGCTTATTGCAGTCCACTGGATGGAAAATTGGTTTATGGGACGCACCCAGAGAGTGGTGGAAAACAGGTTGGCTGCTACCTGGAGAAATGTAGGCAGTGGAGTCCTCCAAGGCTCTGTCCTGAGACCGGTACTATTCAATATTTTCATTAGTGACTTGGATGAGGGAGTAGTAAGCACCCTGTCCAAGTCTGCTGATGACAAAAAACTATGGGGGGAGGTAAACACACTAGAGGGCAGGGAACAAATCCAAGTGGATTTGGACAGGCTGGGGAGGTGGGCGGAACAGAACAGGATAAAGTTTAACAAGGATAAGTGTCATGTGTTGCACCTGGGGAGGAAGAATCATCAGCACTCCTATAGTCTGGGAGGGACCATTCTAAGCAGGACAACGGTGGAAAGGGACCTCAGAGTCATAATAGACTCCAAAATGAACATGAATCACCAATGTGATGAGGTAATAAGTAGAGCTAACCGCACTCTTTCTTGCTTAAGTAGGTGCATCACAAACAGGCCTTGGGAGGTGATACTTCCCCTCTATGCAGCATTGGTCAGGCCACAGCTGGAGTACTGTGTCCAGTTTTGGTCTCCACACTTCAGGAGAGATGTGGATAACCTGGAAAGGGCTCAGAGGAGGGCCACCCATCTGGTTAAAGGCCTACAGAAAAAACCCTTTGTGGACCGATTGGGAGACCTGAACCTCTTTAGCCTCCACAAGAAGGTGGCCACCTACAAACTCATCGTGGGGGGTCAGCAGGACCAGGGCAACAGTCAGGGTAACTAGAAACAATAGACACAAGTTAAAAAGAGAACAAATTCAAGCTGGACATCAGGAAAAAGTTCTTTACAGTGAGGGTCACCAAAATAAGTAATAGGCTTCCAAGGGAGGTGGTGTTGTCCCCTTCCTTGGAAATATTCAAAAGGAGATTGGACAGATACCTAGGTAGGGTCATCTGACCTCAGTGACCTTTCCAGCCCAGGGCAGGGGGTCAGACTCAGTGACCTAATAGGTCCCTTCTGACCCTAATAACTATGAAACTATGACTATGCTTGAGTATTTAAAGACTCTCTTGACATCATATACTTTATGACACAGTGAAATGATACTATGAAAATTGTCTTACCTAACCACTCAAGACATTGGAAAAATAGTTGATTTAAAGTCGTATTGTTCTAGAAGATGACTACTTTCATATTTTCTTCTCATAAGATGCTGAGTAACTCATATGATCTCTACAGTTTTCATTTAATTCCGAAATTATAGTGGCTGCATCTACACAAAACACTTACTATGCAGTAGCTCATTACTACTGTGCAGCAGTGTCACAGGGCATGGACCGTGATGCAACATTACTGCACAATAGTAATGAGCTACTGTGCTGTCAGCATCACCAGGAAGCCATGTGGGAATGTTACTGCACAGTAACGCCAGTTAGCACTTGGGTATGCAAATACTAAATGACTGCACAGTAACAGCTGCCTAGTTAGCGTGTTGTGTAGATGTGGCCAGTTTTCTTCAAATGGCATTAGCTAGTCTTGGTAGGAATCTATACCTATGACAAAAACATAAGCTTGGGCTTGTTTTGTTTTGTTTTGTTTTTTAAGTGAAATACCAGCTTTTGAAGGATATATATGAAGAAGCTAAGATAACCAAGAACTTAATTGCATAAAACTATTTGCCGTATTTTTTTCGAAGTCATATGGCACAGTAGCAGACTGCATCAAATATCAGTACACAAATTCAGTAAAGATTTGCATGTATGCTGTTTTCACATGGCCACCAAAGACTTTCAATGCCATTGGCAACACTAAATCCTTTAAAGTAGAACTTCTTGAGTAATGACTGGTGGACTGATGGAAGCTTCTGGCCCAAAAGAAATATAAAATTGCCCTATAAATTAGGTAGGCTCAAACATTCTTGTCTCCTAGTTTTTTGCTAGTTTTTTATTTGTTTGATTGTTTGTTTTAATCAGGGCCGTTTTAGCATACTCTGGTTGTGTCTACACGTGATGCTATGTCACCATAGCAATGCGCTACAGTGACATAGCATCTGCGGACAAAAATCATGGCACTATAGCTATATTGCTGTAGTGATGCACTCCCACGGTACCATGCATCACTATGTAGAAGCTAAAAATAACCATGTACCGTATACACAGCACAGTATGGAAGTACTAATGACAGTGCAGTAACAACTGCACATGTAGCTGCACCCAGTGACCATTATTATGACACCACTTCCCTGATCAAAGGTAGATTACAGGAAAATAATTTAAACTTCATGCTTCTGTGGGGATTAAGTTGAATATTTAGATTTTCTAGTAATATCTATGATTGACACAAACCTCAGCAATAATTTCCTGCTGCTGTTCATATGCCGGACATAAAAACCAGGAAGTTGTAATAATTTGACTGAATACATACACTGTGTTAATGCTCTGTGTTAGTATAGACACCAAAAATCATGATACTTCACACACGCAAAATTAATCATGAACCATTAAATCCATTAATGCATCTACAGAGGCTCCTATTGCAAGGTGTATCAGCAATGATCAGCTTTGGTAGACAATTTATTTTTAAAAATTATTTCTGCTTAACTTCCTGCTAATAGTTCAATATTTTCCCTAAAGCTACAGTGTTTATTTTTGTCTTTGTCCAAAGTTAAAAATATATCCAATGAACTGTATATTCAGTTAAAGTATAGAACATAATGTTTGTAAAATGCCAGTGATCTTTTGAGAGAGATCCCAAACAGTTGATGATAATTATTATGTTTTTTATCCTTTATAGCCCATCTCTTAATATCATTTAGATCTCTGTAGAGAGGAAAGATGATCAATACAGTTGAGGCACTTAACTGGCACTCAAAAATTTGAGTTTGATTATGGTTCTAAAGATTTATGGAGTGACCAGGGTTAAATCATTTAATCTCATCATGGATCAGTTCCCCATTAATACAATGCCAGGTAACAACACGCCCTCTATCTTACCCATCTAGATAGTAAACTCTGGGACAGGAAATATTTCTTAGTGTTTGTACAGAACTTAACTTGGGCCTCCAGACACTATTGCAATACAATTATAATACAAAAAAAGGTAGGGACACAGAATTGGAAGAGACTTCCTTGTCAGAAGCAATCCATTCATAAACTTATAAGCTCCATTTTAGAAATATAGGATGCTTGTCCGCAGAAGTCCTGTTGGGACACTGTTACAGAACCTACTTTCTCTACTGAACTGAATCTTCCAACTTTGCTAATTGATACACTTTTACTTATGCCTGTTTTTTTCCTTTTAAACTAAAGTGCTCAAGTGAGGGACTACTATAGTAGCACACCAACTGCAGAAACTTCCTTAGCCTGAAGGGTTTTTGAACCCGAAAGCTTGCTTAATAACTATTCTCCAACTATTTGGGTTGGTCTAATAAAAGATATCAAATTCACCCAAGGAACCTTGTCGGCCTATGTCCTTAGACCAACACAGCTACAACCTAAACCCCTGGGACTACTATAGTGTACTTCTTGCTGCCTCCTAAAATAGCTACTCTCTAGAATCCATAGAGGAAGCAGGGGCATTGTTTTTCTCCCCCTTTCACATTAAACAGTGTTTCAAATGATCCACAGAAACTCACTGAGTTTAAGCAGCTTTTCACTATGGATTCCTTAAAATCTGTTGGCTCCAATGGTCACCCCGACAGTACTACTTCACCAGGAGTCACCCTGCAAGGACTTTACTAATGCCAGCTGTCCAAAACATTCCCACGGGACTATGAGGAACAGAGGATACAAAACAGAGTGGAGAAAAGTGGATATCGTATTTACTCGCATAACATAGGCACCTCTTCTCCCAAAATCAGCTCTCCAAAATTAGGGTGTTTATCGTAAATTAGGGAAAAGTTGATTTTTCTTCACTGAAATAGAAGCAGCAAGGAATAGAGGCACGCAGGCACTGTACTGTAATGGCTATCACTTCCCTGTGGCTCCAGCAGGCAGAAGAGGCAGTGCCCTGTGTTAGCTCTCTCACAGCCACTAAGGAATTGACTGAACACAGCAGCTTGTGCTTGAAGCTACAATTGACCTGACTCATGACAAGTGAGCTACTTACTGCATGCTGCATGTTGATGAGGCTTGTGGTATGGAAACGACACTTTATTATTTACTGAAACGTCTATCAAGAACGATTTTCAGTATTAAGGTAACAGTCTTGCTACTGCCCTTGCAAGAATTTGAGGCCTGGCCTTGTTGCTGTCCTGCCATGTGCATCAAAACCCTCCCCTATGTCACAGTGTTGGCCACAGCTCTGGAGAAATCTTTTTTCCTCCTACATTCTACTTTCTGAAATGAATGTCTTATTTGGAGACATGCAGTATGCAAGAAAATATGGTAAGGTAATGCTGACAGGATGAGCTGCTCAAGACATGGAATATGAAGCTGTGGAAATATAAGAAACTGCAGAGCCATCGTCCTTCCCCGTCTCCCCACACACATGAACTGCTGCTACTTTCCATTATGTCACAGGAAGGGAGAATTTAGGCTGTGGATCAGTGAGCTGTTTTCCCTCCTGCCCAGGGAGATAGACAAATCAGGGACTTTTCATCTTCTTTATCTGAGGGTTTTATACAAATATGTAAAGCAAGAAAAACTGCTGGGAGGGGCAATCCCAAAAACTCAACCACAGGAGCCCAGAAACAAGCAGCTGTAGCATGGACCTTTGGACACTCATCATGTTGTTGAGTGCCCACTGCTTTTTACAGTTGTTACCCTGGGTATTCTTCCCTTTCTGCTGATCGGCTGTTTGCACCAGCTCTTACCCTCCCATCTATTCAGCTCAGCCTCGTTCGAACTGTGCTTTGTGTTTCTTCCCCCTCTTCAGCTTTCCCCAACTTTGTCTCCTTCCATATCACCCTCCCTCTCTCTATTTAGCTAAACCCACTGCAACCAAACTCTACCAAAATAATTAAATTAAGAAATCACAACAGAATTCTGTTATCACTGACATATTTGCAGACCAACTACCTGCTCACCAAACTACATCTGACCTGTCTAATTAAACTGCAAACTATTCAGAGCAAAAACTCTCTCTTGCTCTGTATGCACATGGGGACCCAATTTCAATTGGGATCCACTGATACTATAATATTAATAACACCCTGAACAACTTTCAGATGATTTGTTACTAGACTGGCATAGTCAGATTATTGAGCCATCCATCATTATCTGAAGGGTTTTCTTTTTTTTTTTCCCCCCTTGTGGTTTTATTTTGGGTGGGAAGTGGTGTTTATGATTATCATCAACAGGATGAATATCATTTACCTACTTAAAGACAAACTCCAAACCATACTAAACAACTGGTTTATGGGAGATGCAAACATTAAAGCACATACTTGGCCATGAGTAATCTGTTGTCTTGATTTTTCCCCCCCTTCATTTGCCTCAAACATATTCTGTCATGCTGCATTACTCTGAACTATGTTACATCTTACCAGACCATAAACCATGGTGATGTAACAGGAAGTTACAACAATAAGCATGTTTATAATATGTTTTCCCTTTTAAGAGGAACCTGAAATTAAAGACAAAAAACAAAAACATTTTTGAAGCAAATTGAAGCAGATCAGGTATTTCTAATTATTCGTAAGTCATTTGCACTCATGGAATTTCATATCCACATATCTTTAATATTTATAGCACATGTTGGAAAGATTTAACATATGTAGTGATTTTCACCAAGTAACTCCATACTCGTCTTGAATACAAAGATGTAATTTGTCACCATTTATGCAACCTGCTAAAAATCCAGCTAGTAATTCATGTGAATGAGTTTTTCCTCTAAAATTTTAATTAAAACACAAATGCCTTGCACACTTCAAACTGTAATATCCTGCACATGTATTTTAACTACTGCCTGATCAGAGGGGGTCTTTGTAAATAAGATGCATTCTCACATCTGAAGTTCTGTGTAATTAGCTGAATGTGATAAAATATATATTTAAAAAGAACCTAAAATAGCAGCCATAATGTAAAGTTTGCAAAATGGAAATAATAAAACACTTAAAGTAATAATGTCTTTAGTTCATCTTCAATGAAACCATGAATAAAGGAAGAAATAAAGATTACAGTAAAATAGCTAATAAAAGGGCAGCAATTTTATATGTTTTAAGGAAAAGTTAGTATTCTCATAAGAATACCATGAGGAGTTTTTCAGAAAGGAATCCATAAAACAGGAAATTTACCGTAAAATTGAAACTGTATCTCACATGGGATCTAGTGGTTGTTTTACAGTGACTGTATGTGCTTGTTGGTTCAGTGAATATAAAAAAATATAAGTTATGATTATGATGCATGGGGGAAAAAACAGCTTCAAAATATATTTTTCTCAATAGTTTCCATCTAATGTGTCCCTTCTGCCTTAAAAGTCTTTCATGTTAATGAGAGGTTAAAGCAGTCACTTTTGGATACTTGCATTTGTATATATACATATTGACACTGCATTCTAGCTACATAAAGACATGGACCAAAAGATAAATTCTGCCCAGGGATGCCTATCTGGAGTTTTAATTGAAGTCAGTGAGAATTGTGTGTGCGTATCTGAGGGGTAGCTGGCCCCAAAATATATTTCTCAAGTCGCTGAAAATCTCCCTGGAATAAAAATAAAAGTGATAATAGGAATACAGTATAATAAAATAACTGTACTCTCTAGGGGCCTTAAGATAACATCCTTTGTTTCTCTAAAACATTCTTTGGTAACTTTTCAGCTCTGTCACTTTTGACTGCCTAAGTTGTTCAGCAGTTGGGGGGTGGTGTTCACTGTAATGTCTGTTAACACAAGTCAGCAATTTGTCAGTAATCATTGGATCTTAAAAAGCAGATGCCTAAAGATTTCTCTAGATCTGTCTTCAAAATGCAAATGCATATTTTACTGAAAAAAGATGAGAAAAGGACATATTTAACTAACTGACACTCAGTAATCATTCCTGGAAAATATGTGAAGATTTTTTCTTTATATCACAGTATTTTCTGCTATCAAACACTATGATTCATAATTTCTGGAAACTAAGACCAAAATGGGAGAAAGGATCTATTAATATCCCAAAAATATGCATACTCTAGTCTTGTCAATGTTATACATTAAGCATTGGTCTTACAAATTTTTCTCAGAGATGTTTTGCATTTTCCTGGCCAAGCAAAATGACATTAGCTAAGACGCTGCCAGGAATACTTGCTTTTTTTAAGTTAGTCTAACAATACAATTCCTAGTGCAAAAGGACTGCTACTCTTCTTGTGTGGGTTATCTGTTCAGACTCTTACTTTTCTAAATCATGTTAATATCAGATGATAGTTGTCTCGTGAAGCCTTCTAAAAAAAGTTAGCCTTAAAAAAAAAAAAACCTCAAGGGATCTTGGAATGAATCTTTTCTAGGAAGCATTTTTCTTCTCTGTTTTAGCATAAGGTTAGATTAAATTCAACCTGAAATAAAAAGCTAGGGAATAGATACAAATTCAAACCATCTTAGTTGTATTTGTGGCTCTGAGTTTTGGGAAAAGAGGTCTCAAGTGATGTTACCATATTTCTCATATTCTCTAGTCTTGAGGGAGAATTGACTTTATTTTCATTTTCCCACTGACTGATTCTTTGGTTACTGCAGAATTCCAGGAAGAACTTCCTGTAGGAGAACAATATCTGGCACTCATTTAGCTGAGTAAGTAAATGATCAGTATACTAAAGGGTAGGTTACATGCTAGTAAATAAGGTAAATCATTGTTAACCTAGACATTACACCTCTGAGGCAAAGGTCAAACACCTTTCAGGAAAGAGAGTTGGTGTGCTAAAGGCCACTCTTGTGCTAATAACAATATGTTGACATGTGTCCTCCATTTATACAGCCTATATTTTCTTTGTCCCACATTCTTTGCAAGAAAGCACCTACTTTATATGGAAAGCCTGCTGAATATTTCAAGGTTGTGTTTTGGTGATTTTTTAAAACTATTGAAAATATTTTATTTGGTTATTGGTGCATGGACAGACTGGTAAAAGGACAATGAAAGCAGCAAAGCAGCTGAAAAGTCCTTGTAAGTTCCCCAAGCACTTACTGCAGGGCTTATGTACTGGTGAAAGGCAGCTCTAGGTCAAATTAGAAAATGGTACTCCCCATCTTTCCATTCTACAGAGTCTCCAACAATGGCTGCTTGCCCAATCAGAAGAGTGGAGCTATACCTCCCTCCTGCCCTAGGGAATCGCTACTATTTAAATCCTATGCTGGACAATGCACTGGAATCACCATTGCCCAATTGATCTGTCACCTAGACAGAGAATGTGCTATGGCTAAAGCACCTGGAGGAAAGGCTGGAGACCCACAGCTTCAAACGGCACTGTATGTTCACTGTGTTTTTCAAGTGCTATCCCAATCATGTTAAGGGAAGGTACTAGGAGAGGTAAGAAAGTGCAAGAGGAAGGACCCAGAAGAGATGGAGAAAGAAAAGACTCTTAACAGTTACTCTTTCTACTAATTACCATTGAGTTACCATGGGCCTATAGATTCAGCAATCTAGCAGTGAAAATTGCAGCATCTCATATGCAAAGCTATGTCATGTTGGGAGAAACCTACGCTATAGCCTGTTATCATGGCAATCATCTAGCATATGGGAGACCAAGGATCGGGTCCCTTTTCTGAATCACTGATGCAGGTGAGATCAGTGCCAACCAAGATATTTTTGCCCCTCTCTCCCCTCCCACTTTCATTTTGACTCAGGATACAAGAAACCTTTCCTACCAAAATTAGCACGTATGTTCCTGCCAAAATTTTCCATTTAGGTGAACTGATGCTTTCCGAAAGCAGCAACAACAAAAGTTTCTTCAGTAAATTTCCATATAGCTTTCATCAGAGATTCATTTTAGCCATCAGCCTGCAAAATTCTTATCTCACTGCCTTAAGATACTTAAGTGGTAGTATCCATGTTGTGATATACCCAATTCTCCAGTGCTTTTAGTACACTTACTCCTGAATTACACCTATATGAAATCAACATCAGACTCTATTCTTTAATGTAATTTTATGTGAGATTTTAAATATCTAAGATTTTGAGCTCTATATGTGAAACATAAGCAGGTCACAAGCTTTCAGTTTAAGAAACAGAGACACAGAAGCTTCAGTATACTTAACCATTTTATTTTTTTAAGAAAATGCATTCCTTTGAGTTGACATTGGCAGTCGGATTAAGAAACAGAGCAACACTGCAGTAATTATCTAAAGCCTGGTTTGGGATGGTACAAGTGTACTGTAGAGAGCAGTTGCCCTTGAGAGGAAGGAAGAGGGATAGAAAAGATATATTACTTTATATAACACATGTTTCTTGGGAGAAGAGTTGGCAGATGCACAGCTTCAGTAGAGGTAAGTGGAAAGCTGTATGACACTGAAAATCCAGCAACCCAGCAGGATAAAGGGCTGTCTACCTATGAATGGCATTGGTTAATCTTCAAACATTCCTTTGGTGCAAATTCTCATAAATGTCTTGTTTTTCTATTGCTCACTAGAAGGAAGGTTTAGTAAACATATTAAAAAACGCAAATACGTTAATTTATTCTAATACTTTCAACAAATAAATCATTCAAGCTACTTGCTTTATATGAAAGCCCTAAAGAATATATTGTCTTGTACTAATATTTAAAATATCAATAGTTTAAGAACTGCCACTTTCAGGAACTGACAAGCTGTAGGTAAAACTACCAGCTTATCATTTCATCAGTAAGCAGTCACATCATCTGATATAGGTACATTATATTGTTCTAAAAGATATATCTGTGGTAGATGTGACATCATACCAGTGAAAAGAAAACATCTATAACACATACTAGATTTTTAGTACTTTCCCCAAAGTGTGAGGTGGAAATATAAATATATATATATTCCATAGTGCAGTATTAGAAATATATTTTCCCCAACATTTGTGGGAACCCAAGGACCAGGCTTCTACAACAGCACTCCCCAGGCAGGAAAAATCATTTCCTGTCTCTTTTCCCATGAATTTTGTTGCAATTTGCAGGACATTGTGGGAAATTTGCCACAATTTGTGGGATGTTTTGATCTCACTATGGGAGTTTGCAGCAGTGCACTGCTGCAGTCTTAAGAACTGATTGAGATATACATTTCATATGGTGTGATTTAAACACAGTGCTTTGCGTGCAGAAAGAGAATGGGCTTGTTTGTTCCAACTCATTAGAAATAACGTACTACAATACACTCACGGAGTTATCACTAACACATAGAATATAAAGCATATCCTTCCATATTGCTCCTGGCTCAGTATACAGTATAAAGGATTGATACTTTAAATGCAACAGCTTGTAAAGGATCAACTGCCTCATTCTTGAGCTATAGGTCAGAGATAATTAGCGAGCAGGAAAAGGAAACCTCCTCCATCAGTAACATTTGGGGTCAGATAAAGGAGATTTAAAAAAAAAATAGTTAACTTCCTTCACTTCCATCTCAATTTTCTCCACCTTTAGTAAGGTCAGTGAAATGCTGTCTCCCAGCTAATGGCTGAAGGAGCATGACAACAACATGAACAACATGCACACAAGCATTTCAGATGACTGGAATAATGCAGTCTCATCCAAAATAGACCCGCATCTATTCACTAAAAAATAAATAAATAAATAAGACAACATGCCCTGGTCTAATGCTCAAGAACATTATGGCATGTTTAGTTAGTGCCAATATGTATACTAACTGTACTCTTAAGTCTTGCCCCCCAACTATTTCTATTTCTTTTGTTAGCCATGGAATGGAAGATGGAGTGAATGTTATTTCTATGTCTATTTAGAAAGCTATGCTTTCAGATTTGAAAGCTTAAAAGAAATTCACTGAAAGAATTTCAGACGTTCAGAAAAAGATATGGAGCATGTACGAGAAGCATCACTAAACCTGGCATCAAAATATATTCTGTACTACTGTTTCAGTGATTCATTTCATATGTGGTTATTTTCTCTGTTGATGGGCTAAGCTTGATTCCTGTAATGATAAGTAGTTCATTAGTCAGTCTGGATGAATAATTTTCAGTCTCTGTGGGAACACAAGTTCCCCAGGGACAAATAGAAGCGGCACATATTTGTGCCACTGCTAGCTGTCCCTGGGGAATGCCCCGGTACATGAGCTGCGGCATGTGGCATATTACCCTAGGTAGGGCAGGGGAGGCTGGGGCCAGCACCTGGGCTGGCCCCAGCAGCCTTACCTGGGATCCTGGGAGCCTCCCAGGGCTCCAGCAGCAACAACATGGGTACGCAGGGCCTGGCTGGCCAGACTCCAGTTTTGGGCAACATACACTGCTGCCATGTACACCACCCCCTTTCTTCTGGTGTGGGTTTTTCTGACACCAGGATTTCCTGCTGTCAAAAAACCCACTGTGCTGCAAATTAGCAGTGCAGTGAACACTAGCATGTGCGGCGGGCATGTGCATTTTCAACACCACAGATGGGTCTGAGGCACCACAAACTGCACGTGTGCACTAGTGGGGACGTGTCCTGTGTGTCCAAGCAAGCATAGGCGGCTTAGTGTAAGCCGCCTAAACCCAAGTCAGGGTCCCATGCATAGAAGCATTCACTGCTCGCTGGGAGAAAGTGCAGGTAGCTGGCGGTAAGTAAGGTGAGGAGCAGTTGGAATGGGGGATGGGGAAGGGGACTAGCGGGTCTGTGGAATTGCCCGGTCCAGGGGGAAGTAGTCAGGAGGAGGAGGGGGAAATAGCGCAGTCAGGGTGGGGAGGGTGTGGGCATTAAAACAGCACATCCATGGTGCTATGGTGAGTGTCCCAGCATTCCCAGCCCTGAGGCTGTGCTGTAAACGTGCAAGCGCTCACTAAGCCTAATATAGGCAAACGGACTCCTTAATTGAGGATTTTAGAGTAACAAACTGGATCTCCACAGTCTCAGAAAGGATTATGTTTATTTCTGTTAAGAAATGAGTCTTAAAAAACCAGGACCTACCAACTGTATTTGTTCTTTGTAGAGTTACAATTCAAGTCTGCCAATGATGCAAAGTTTTTGGTGGTGATCTTTTCTTCCTTGCCTTTTTGGTTGATTTATTTTAGTGCCTCCATCTGAATACCAATAAACCACAGTAGAAAGCAGAATGGTTCAGGTTTTCTGCAGCCATTTTCAAGGAGGATTTCTTCACCCAGACCCCACAAAAGAAAATAGCCACCACACATATTCCAATGTTTGCTACCATAGCATGGGGTGGAGTAAACAGAACGTATTACTCCCCCAGAACAGCATATAATGAATACTAAGGTCTGTAGCTAATAGCAAAGAAAATTCTAATGTATGGCAATGGACCATACTACTACTACTACTAATAATAATAATAATAATTACTTTCTACTGAATGGTCTGTGCACAATTTTTCTGACCTTCATAGCATGTGTTATATGTAAAATATTCAATAAATTTCTCATCTGCTAACTGGATTTTAGACCATGCAAGTCACTGTAAATTCTTTTCTGGTAAACCTTGTGAAAATGACAGCTGATCCTGGTTGAGGAAACTTGTTACTGTCTCACAAGAATCCCTGCAATGCCCAAACTTAATGATGATTTTTACTACCACTTTCCAGCATATTTTTACATTGCATGCATTTTCGCTTTCAGCAAAAGCCATGAATTTAGTATTTAACAAGATAGAAAATTAATAATTCAGCTGAACATGTTAAACCATGTGATGCAATAACATGGTAGAACCAACTTCTTTATTTAATTGTTAAAGTGGACTTCTGAATGGCAAAGTAATCACAACCATCCACACACTAAGCAACATTAACAAACAAAAAGCAATATGTATATATCATGTATGTGACGGAAATCAACAGAAGCCCAGAAATTCAAAGGCAGACACTTTATCCATTGCACGGACACTTTGTCCATTTTACTGCAGTTCATAAGCTACATAAGAGCTACAGAAGTATTTGCAACACACAAAGCACAATGGGATGATAAGAAAAACTGCTGCCTTCACCCTTGAGTTTCCCTGAATTTGCTGATTTTGCTAGACAGATATAAAAGTTTAGTTATGGACTACTTTAGATATAGGTTATAAGAAAGGAAGAGAAAGAATGAGGGGAAAAAGAAAGCAAGAGTATGTTAACACTCTCAGAACCTGGGCTGTAAACTAATGGATATAAATGGACTAAGAAATCCCATTGTGGTCAATGTGCCATAGAAATCCACCTGTGAACCAGGCTTCAGGATCAGGATCTAAAGGTTACATAATAATTTAATATTTCATAATTATATGAGATGCTCTTATAGCAAGATACTTTAAAAGGTATTATTTGTGTCCTGTTTAAAAAGGTCTTAATCCAATAAAGAGTGATACTTGATTTAACTTGAATTTGTCACTGAGATGCATATTTAGTAGGGCTGTGTGAAGCTTTGGTCCCCAATTCAATTTGGCGGAGATTTGGCCAGATTCGGTGGCCAAATCTCTGAATCCAAATCAACTCAAAGGACCCTTTAATCTCTCCAAATCAAATTGGAACCCTCCGAATCGATTTGAAGAGATTTGGACATAGACACAGCTTTAAATGTTTTTTCTACATACCTCTAGGTAGCAGGCCTCATGAATGTCACGATGCTGGGGTGGATGGAGTGTCCCACAGGAGCACGGTGAGGGGTACACCCCAGCGTGCTTGACAGCAGACTGGGAAGTGGACCAGAAGCACTTCTACTCCACTTCCAGGTCCGCCGGGGAGCATGCCGGGGCCCGCCCCGTGCTTCACCCACCTCAGCAACTGGTGCCTTCTGAGTCTGGGGGGGCTGATTACCGAGCTGTCGGAGCACAGGGGGGGCCTCCAGCATGCTCCCCAGTGGACCCAGAAGTGGACTGAAAGTGCTTTTGGGTTCACCACCGAGCACATGGAGGTCTCTGCCTCATTCCTGTGGGACACTCCATGTGACCCAACATTGCAGCATTCACAAGCTACACTGGTACCTCAAGGTATGTAGAAAAAACATTTAAAGCTGAGTCTATGTCTGAATCACTGATTCTCTGAATCAGCATTGAATCTTTAGATTCAGATTTGGCCGAATCAAATCAGGGACAGTGATTAGAATCAACGAATTGAATCACTGTCCCTGATTTGGGCCAAATCCAAATTGAATAGGGCCCACTTCGCACACCCCTAATATTTAGGACTTTTGAGCACCACAAGTTCCCTGATGCTAAGCGAACGTGATCAGTTAAGCAACTCTGTCTTTAGACAATTTTTAAAATGTGCATTCAAATCCTTACTCAAAGCTGTTTGGGCATAAATGCAACCACCCACCACTTCAAAGTTGTATTCCATAATACTTTATATTTCTAAACACCTACCATGATTGCATTAAATCAAAGGTAATATTGGGCAGTTTTTAAACAATTTTTTCAGACATTTAAGACTGAGAAACAATCTTTAAAAGTTCCCTTCTTAAATTCTAGAATACATTAGTCTGATTTTTTTTTTAAGTCTGTATATAAAAGCTTTTTTTATTTAGGATTTTTTATACCAATTATAAGTAGGAATAGATCTCTGAAAATGTATTTTATGTTAAATGTAGTTAAAAAAATATCAAAGATATTCAATGCCACGTACACTAAATGAAAAATCATCATGATTTGGGAATTTCTTCACAATTTTTCCATTTGTTTTGCATGAGCCTTCTAAAAGTCTTTTATGAAAGTTTAAGGAATGCAAAATTTAAGGACTAATTCACCGATGCCACTGCTAGATCAGCTTTTTGGAGTTCTACTATTTACCTACTTCTGAAGTTGCACATAAAAAGATAGGATGTTCTATACACACATCCACACTGTGGAGCATGGTTGCAGGCAGGGAAGAGGATGACAGCTGGAAAAACACATGGGCAGAGGCCCAACTGGAATTACCAAGGCTAGGTACAGACATTACGCTTTAAGTGCTCAGAAAGTGCTTTACAGCCATAACAGAACAAGCATTCAAGGCACATAATGAGCTTTAAAAATGGTGGCTCTCAGTCTAAGTTAACCCTGGATGGATGTGTACTAACCTAAGGAACTCTCTGTTAAAGTGCTTTGATAAAGGTCTGTGTCAGATCCCATCACGAGTTAACTTGGAGTGTGATCACCACCATCCCAGGCAATGTTGCACAGGGCTGTGCTCTAGCTTCAGGTAGAGCTCTTTGCTCTGCTCAAGCACAAGGCCAGCACCACTCCCCGCCCTGGCTATCACTAACCTGAGTCAGCGACAGCCTCTCATCTCAGCCACATGCACAGCCTGGTGCAAGAAGTGGTGATGAGAAGGAGGGCTTCTGTCCCTGACCACAGTGTGCCGTAACCCAGACAGGGTGGGGCTTCAGGGGTGGGGTCTGAGGTCTCTCTACTGGCAGCCACCCCAGCCAGCCTGTGGTGCACCAGCGCTTGGCCAGAGACAGCTGTGGGGGAAAGGCTCCATGGTCTGTGTCTCCACAACAGTCCTGGCTAGGCTTCAAAGGCAAAGGGTCCAAAGGACCCCGAAGCCCTTCCCCCAACCCCAGCCGGCCCATGCTTCTGTGCTGCCCAGCCAGAGCTGCCCCAGGAATGTAGACACCAGAGCCCTTCCCCTGCAGCAGCCTCAACCATGCTGCAGCTGCTGGATGTAGCTGTCAAGAGGGTGGGAGCCTCCCCATGCAGACTTGGCCCATCCCCCCTGAAACACCAACCAGCAAAATGAAGGGGCGTCTTGTGGGGGGGATCCATTCCCCCATCTTCCCCTAGCCACTGCTGACAGTCCCCAGCTGGTGGAGGCATGGGGCTGGGGAGAGGAGCCACTCTGCAGCCTCCTGGGAGGTTGCAGGGTGCAGGCAGGCAATGAGCTTCCCCCACCAAATGTCTGTTCAGTTGGCTCCTGCTCAAACTTATAGTACTTTGAGTAAAGCATGATAATTCGGCTTCCGCCAGGGGCTTTTTAAACATCTGTACTTCGCCTAAGGCACTGGCAAACAAATGAGGCTAGCTACTGCATCTTCCTATTTGCTCTCATGTGGTAGTAGTGTCTGGAAGAATCACTGGGATGGACCTTTAAGAAACCTTTCTCTATACACACGTACTCTGAAGTTAAAAGTGCGACAGACTTGAGAGCATTTTTTGCCAGTCTCAGAGACGACGTGAAATTCAGTCATTAACCTCTAGAAAATGAGTCAAAATTACTTCCACCAATGCAGCTTACCACATGCATAAGGTTGGAAAATCAGGGAGCCAGAACCAATTCCATGTGACTTTGAACTGATTAAAATCAACTAAAACAGCTCTACGTTTGGAAAACAAAAATCACTGTCACAAATCTTTAGAGTCCCCCTTAAGAGCAAATGACAGATTTTCCACTGGGGGGAAAGGCCACTTTCATATAATGACTTTCCATTTTGAAAATTCAAAACATGCATATTCTGGTGAAAAAATAGTTCTAAAATATCTATATGAATGTATCTATAAGGCACAAGCAAACACTACTGTAATAGTGTCATTAAATGGCTGGCAAATTTACATCTAGCATTAATGCCTCGCAATACATTTAATATAACTCAGTAAAAGGCTGAATGAAATGAAGCATTTTCCTTAGCTCCCTTAGCTTAGGACCGCCCAGATGAGGGTGTTATCATCACACAAATTAGTATGACTTGAATGTCTCCCTTTAAATGTATTAGGATAACAATACGGTTCATCTTAACATGACCTCCTTCTTCCATAACATTTAACACAGTCAAATTAAAAGTGCAAATCTGTTATCACTGCATATAAAAAATAATGTACCTCATATTATTTTAGAACTCTATTTATTTTTGCAGAAAATAAGAGATGGATTAGCTGAGTAACACATCCTTTTACTTAGGAACAAAAAAAAAAAGGTAATTTTTAAAAAGTCTTTCAACAGAAAGAAATACCCTATATTAAAATAGTGTAGCTTTGTCAGCTTTTAATACAAACAACCTAATTAAGGATTCTTTATTTCAATGGATCCATGCTGGTTCACTTTATGCTGAAGCTATCTATCACTCTCTTGAATGCGCTCCTAAAAAAAAAAAAAAATCTATAATTTTACATATGGATGTTTTCAATACATTCTCTCACATATTACTACTTATCTAAAATTCATAGGTAAGACATATATTAAAGGTCATGGTTTCTACAGCTTAGGTGCCCTGAGAGGCAGGCACACAAGCTAACTGGGGTGACCACTCCGAAACATAACACCACAAACATATAGAATAAAAGAAAAAGAATGAAAAAGAAAGCCCTAATTTAACCAGCCAGTAATTTCAAGTGCTAATAAATATATGGTCTTTGAAGGAAAACTTAAAGGCCAACAGAAGGACATTCAGTAGAACTAAACCTCCACCTAGCGCAAATCACCTTATATCACTGACTTCAGTGGAATTTAGCCGAGATCTGAGAATCTGGCCCATGAAATAAAATTGGTAGGACTCTAGACAATAAATATCTAACATATGAAGGTGCACCTATCTCTTAATCATTATGTCATAGAGTATGGTATTAGAGGGTACTGCATTGCTTGGTGACCATATTTCAGATGTGATGTAAAATCAAAATTCTAGCTACCACGCCTTACCACAGCACTTCTGTAAGACCGAACGATTTGGTAGTCTAACCCTTTGAAGTTTGAAGACACTTTATTTTTAATTAACTGTTACTATGTTCAGTGAAATCAAGAAATCCTAAGAATGTGATAAATCTGAAAGTATCTTCTGTTAAATCTAGTAAATGTGTTTATAAACGTCATAGCTGGTTAAACCAGGCACTGTGCAAGCTTACCTGTAAAATTATCTCACTCTTAGATAACCCAGACAGAAAAGCAGAGTTCACTAAGTACGGAGTTTATCTTTAAAAACTTACTTTAGATTAGTGAAATGAAAGTGGGAAAAGAACAATGGCCAAAATGGTATCTAAAGTATGATAATGAGTCTATTTCAGCAGGCATAATATCCCCAGTTTTCAGAATTATTGAGACCTTCTGGCTGCTTCAAGCACACTTATATCCATGAAATGCAGGCCATTTAGTTCGATGCTTAAGTATGGTTTTGTGGTCCTAACTGCAGGAGAGATATTCAAACAGTGCCGTAGCAAAGTTGGGGTGGGGGGGAAGCAAGACAACTGCCCTGGGTGCTGAAGCAAAGGGGCACCAACAGGCACTGCCCAGCTGGACTGAGGCATGGGATGGAGCCACAAGCGGCTCATTTGAGGGAGTGCAGAGATGGGGAAAGGGTGACTCCCACTGCTCCGTGCACTCCTGGGGAAGCATGTGCCCCCCCAGATCTGTGCAAGGGGCGAGGGTGGGCTGCCGCTGCAGACTTTGCCCCAGGTGCCAAACTTCCTTGCCATGGTACTGTATTCAAAGGTCCAAAGGGCAGTTAAGTATTCAGTTCCTATTGCTTTTCAGTTGGAGTAAGATGCCAAACTGATATTCATTCCTTCGAAAATCCTCTCCTCCTTCCCTCCCCGTGCCCCCCGCCCACCCAGCACATGCTCACACACACAGAGCCTGGAAACGAAATATTGACAATTGTTCTAAGTACCAGAATGACTCACTCAGCATAAGCTTTCTTATTCCAAACAGCAATATCCAAAAGCCCTTCACACAGAAGAGTCTTAAAAAAAAAAAAAAAAAAAAAAATCAAGCACACAGACTAAATGGGGGAGGAGTATTTGATTCTTAATTTTGAGACAAAGGTTGAGTCTTATACAAATCATAGAATATAGGATGATGTTAAGCTCTAGGTCAGGATGTTAATGGTGTTAGAACAAGTCCTAGGGCGAAGGTTAATGATGGTACCCTCCATCATAATCCTAAATGTAAAATACTTGCTATTATTAGAATCTTTTATTCCTAATCCTGTTAAATTTCTACTTTCAGAGTGACCTGGAGAGTCAGAGAACCAGAATACAGGTCAGATGGTTTCTATGTGCCAGACTGCTTCCAATTCAAACGTATGTTATCTACCAAAAGGAATGAGACTATTTTCATCAAATTTATTATAATCTTTTATCAAAATAAAATATTTGCTGAGGAAAAAAAGGTATTCCACCTTTGTCACTACAATTTTAAATCATATAAAATAATATTCAAAGGATGTGCAAGCAGATATATAATATTTAGTGAGCACTCAGGGCTTAGAAGAAATGTTGGCTGGAGGAACACCACAACTTTCAGTAGCTGCACAAGCACTTCACTCAGACTGAGCCTGATCAGGTTTCTGGAAACATCTCTATTGAACACTGTAGACGGCTTAACGTAGTCACTGGCATATTAACATTAAATCATTTTCGGCCCAGATACTCAAAGAGTCCTTGGAAGATTGAGGCATTGCTAACTCTCTTTAACATTAATTAGCCAAATACCTATTTACTGTGGTCCCGTCTCTAAAATCCTTATGCACATGAACAGTCCTATTGAACTCAGAAAGGATTATTTGCATGAATGAGGATTACTGGATCAGGTTCTATCACACTGATTCCTGAAACCACTACACATTTGACATAATTCAGTACCAAAAAATCAAAGCATGTCTGAAGATGTTTGGAAGTGAATAAGTGTAGGCACCCTGCATAAAGGTAGGTCTCTTCAGCTGAGGTCTGATCAGTGTCAATGAATAGTACTAGAAGTGACCTGTGGATAATATAAGGGAGTCCAGTCAAAAATGTTTGTCTTGTTTTCTCATCTTTCCCAATCTAAAGTGCTATGTAATTAAGAACAAATTTGCTTATGTTATCCTGGGACTATACGCATTGAAACTAGTGCTATATAGCACTTCGCCCTAAACTACTAAACGCAGAAAATCCAGATCATTAGGCGTGGGACTGATCTTTGATGCTGCCACAAATTTCTCTTTAAATCAAAAAAAGCATTGACTGACTTTTTGCTTGGGCTGTGTAGCCCCTGAAAGAGCACCTCTGAAAGACTGAGCATTCACGCTTTGTAAAAATATGATCCTTTGTTATTCAAGATCAAAACCTCTTGGACTCAACATCAGTTTGACAAATGAAAAGGAGTCATAATTTCAAGACTGTAGATGTCCCAAATGGGAGGGCTCACAGCTCATGATGATTAAAATGCTGGTGGATATGAAAAAGTCTTTTTATAAATAAGTAAAACATATAACAATGGCACCTCAACCCTAAGTGGGCATCAACATGTGCTGTTGCAATGGAGGTATAAAACAAGTAGCTTTCCCTGAACAAAATTAGCAAAAAAATACTCCTGAAAATTTAACCAAACCACATGCCTCCAACTTCCAGTATGTTTTTTAAGGCAAGTGACTAACTTAAAAAAAAAAAAAAAAAACTTTAAATAAACAGAATTATACTATTTTTAAGTAATAAGTGATCCTGTGAGCACCTAAGCATGTGAGTACTCACACGGAATTAATCAGGCCTATTCAAATATATATTTGCAGCATTGAGGCTGTAATAAGACCAACTACAATTTGTGAAAGTAAAAGTTGCATGATGTTAGTTTGTACATGATTTTTCAGTCAAGGGGATAATATTTTGTTTCGATTGCTTCAACTGTTTTACAGTATTTAAAGAGAATTCCTTCCTAACATGGACCTTACATTTTCCCCTATAAAATTAATGCCAGCAGATGGAAATTTGCACACATATATTGGGCAATTACATGGCTAAATATCCATTTGCATATGCTGTTACCTAATTTGTATATGCAAGGACTGAACCTATACTATTTCTTGGTTGTACTCAATGGAAGTTTTGCATGAGTAATGAATTCAGCATTCATGCTTGCAAATGTAATATTTGTGCAGTGCACCATGGACACTCGTCCATTCCAAAGGTGCAGCCATAGGCATCCATATATGTAAGTTTGATCCTTAAAAATCATAGAAGCAGATTGTAACCAAATGGCAGTAGTTTCTGCTATCATTACAAAGTGCAAAATATTCTATTAAAATAGTTCCATTTGTAGCATAATGCATTTTAAAATTATTAAAGATGTCTGAATTTCAAGAAACCCAGTTCGAAAAATATGAAAGTGCTTCAATGATTTTAAAGTAAGTAATATGCTATACATTGCTATAGTCCAGAACTAAGATCAGTTCCAAATTAAAGCACCTATAAAACATCTGTAGTGCTCTGATAATTTTAAATCATTTTGCACTGCTGAAGTCCAGATTCCCTATCACTTTCAAGCTGAAACACTTATGATAAATTTGAAGAGCTCTAATAATTTTAAATCATTGTGTATTGCACATGCCCAGAACCTTGATCACTTCCAAATTCAAGGGCATATAAAAATTTGAAGAGCTTCAATTATTTTAAATCACCATGTGCAGTGTATAAAGTGATTTAAAATTGTTGTAGTGCTTCACATTTTTTTTAAGTACTTCAGTTTGGAAGCGAGTCAAGCAGCATTCCTACATAGCCATTCAAGACATACTGGACTGATTTTAAAATGTAACACTCATCAGAACTGGAAATTAATAAAAAGAAAAAGGATTACTTAAAAAAAAAGGGGAGGGGAGGGGAAGGGAGGAGTTGATGGGGGTTGGGGGAAGGAATCATGCCCTTTTAAAATAGATTAGAAATTACAAGCAGTATCAGTTTTCCCCATCAGCCAAAAAAAGCTATTAAGGAGAAAACAACCTCAAACTTTATTTAAGAGAAGGAGAAAAGGTTTGCCTTAAAAGCTACAGCCATGTACTTAGACCCAAAGAGATGAAGAAGCATTTGAAATCAATGGGCAAACTCATAACTCTCTACAACTATTTTTTTTAGTTTTCTTCCTTGCCTCAGTTTGGTCTGTAAAGAGAACTTCATGATTTCTTCTATTTACACTATGTTGCATTTTGCTGGTTGACAGTCCACTTCTTTTTATTTAATAGCTGTTTCCAGTTGAGGAGATAAAAGCACTGGAATATTGTGTACTGTTAGCCTATGAAGATACAGTCTAATTATGAGGGTTATAGGGCAGATTATCAAAAGCACTACACAGCCACAATTAGAGAGTAATTTTTAGAAGATCACTGTTCTCATATAGGCACACACATGAAATGGTAAGATTTCCAAAAGTACTCAGCACCCAGCTGCTCCCTTACTAGTACAATTGGAGTGTCCTGAATGATTATTTTCAGGCATTTTTAATGTCCCATTTTATTCAGCACCACATAAAAACTGAACTTTTCTGGGGGTGAGGGGGTTGTTTGTTTAACTTTATGGTCTTCTTTTTTGCCTTTGGGTTTTCACAGAAAGCTGGCCTGGCAATGCCCAGAAAGCAGGGCATTCTTCATAATTCTGCTTCAGTGAAAACATACTGTCCTGCAGTTAGTAGGAAAAAGGGAAAAAGAGCCTGAAGGCACTGGAATAATTAAGCGAATGCAGTGACAGCTGTGGCAGGTCCTGGGCAGGACTGGCTCCACTGAGCTGAATTAATGGCATCAACAGCCCAGCATCTCCATTAACATTTGATCATTAATTATTACCCTTTGACAGTAAGATCTGAAACCTTCTTATGAGTGGTCTGTTATTAATCTACCTTACCTGCCCTGAAAAACAGGCACATCTCCCACCTAAACAGAATTCGCTACATTTTTTTTACATTAACAATTGGTTTTAGAATCGATTTGATAAGTAATATACTCTATGCTGCTTGGGAATTAATCAGGTATGTCCTTTCCACTCCAGCAGCATTCCTAGACTGTTTACTTAAAATAGAAGTGGTAGCCTACTAGGGATTTTACTAGATGGTGTATCTAAAATTCTCAAGGAGAAAAAAAACACTCCATCTTCTTTTTGAGCTGTTCATCATAACCAAATGAAACAGTCAAAATAATGTTTTCTTACCAAGAACAGCTGAGAACAAGAACTTCACTTTCTCACTAAATACAGTGGCTTATTGCCATTCAACTCAGAATATCTAAATGAATTATCATCATAGTGTTTACCAGCATGTCAAATACTGAATAAACTACATCCTGCATCCTTAGTTCCAAAATGGCAAATAGTAAAGTGTAAAAATCTGTCCTTTTAAGTGGAAAACAATAGTTAAGAACTAATTATATCACTACATTTGCATTTAGCAACCTTTGCAGTCATTCGGTTCACCATTCTTTTAAAGGGGAATTATAGCATATTTTTATAATTTTTTTTGGCAGTGTAAGTAACACTTCCTATGGGCACCATTTAAGGACAAAGGTGAACCTGATTATCTTCTTGCTGCTGTAAGTCAGAAGCTAAAGCTACAATGCTGCTAAAGTTGAGAGAGGATCAGGTCCCATCAGGGACCCAATACAGTCTGTCATCACCGTGCATACTGCCCCTTCTGTAATCAATGGAGTTTTGACTACTGAAAGAAGACAAGATCATGATGGTCACCTGTTTAATCATTTTTAAAGCAAATTACAATGCAAAATCCTTCTAGTAAGTTTTTCTACAATGAAGGAACTTTTATAACGTGATAATAAAGCCAAATTGGAACAGGCAATTAAACTACTAGTAGTTAATACATCTGCTTGACCTTTCCAGAAAAGAATAAGTTGGGGGGAGGAGGGGAGAGAGAGAGAGAGACATATCCTGGGCAGTAAGGAACCTTGTATCCTACTTGTTCAGAAAACAAGTAGCCCAATTCGCTCCTCTGCCACTGTCCAGCCACATTTCCTTTGGTGATGTCATCTATGACTAGGGTGACCATAAGTCCTGGTTTGACTGGGACAGTCCCGGATTCCATAGGCTGGTCCTGGCCAGTTGGTTGAAAGTCCCAGGCTGCAGTCCGGCAGAGAGGCAGAGGTGGTGCACCAGGCAGGTACCACTGCTGTGTGGGAGCAAGGAATGGAGGAACCTCAGATATGGCATCTTAGGGTGACCATATATCCACCCACCTTCCTCCCATATAGTAGCAATGTTGCCCACCCACCCACTTACCTGGTGCACCATGCCACTCCGCTGCCTCACGAGACTCTAGCTTGGGACTTTTGACCAACCAGCAGGGATTGGCCTATGGAATCTGGAGCTGTCCCAGCCAAACTGGGATGTATGGTCACCCTTCCTATGACCACTTAGCCCTTTGCTTCCCCTGGAGCCAACAGAAGTTTAAGTACCTGATGTGTTGCTCTAATTTATAACAGCTAGGTATGGCATCCCAAGGAATGCATAGTAGCTTCAGGCAAAGTTCACTTTGCCCTCAACATGACTCCCATGCCAGTTATTTGGAGGCAGTTGATGCAAGAACCAGTTTAACTGCTTCAAGCCAGAAAAAAACTAACTTATGCCAGGAAAAATTCTCAACTGACCAATTAGGGCCAGATTCCTCCATGTTGTGCCACAGAACAGTACAAAGTTTCTAGAACATGGGGAAAGAGCCTGGCCTATATTTTCATTAAGGAAACAATCTTGCTTCAATTGAATTAAATGAATTTACTCACTTGAAATCATAGTGGATTAGCAACTGGAGTCCATTCACTATGTAATTCTCCATTAGGATTATTTCTTCTTTAAGACATTAACATATATTTTGTCTGTCTGAAGTCTCTCTCAAAATTATTGTCTTTTATTCTATTCTATTTAGGAAAACTATGTTCTAGATATGATCTACCATTTAAATACTGTAAACCATCTCCTCCACAGAAATATAGTTACTCTATGCTTTAGAACTAACATAATGGGATACATATTTTGAAAGGGGGCTGTGTTTCAGACCAGATGGTTTCTCTCTCTAAACAGTTCTCCCAGAAGAGAAATTCTGACTGCATAGTTGCACAAGTATTTAGACGCGTATACATTGGCACCCACATTTTAGAGACAGCAGGCACGTCTACATGAGACGCTTACTGCGCATTAGCCTAATAACACTGAGTAGTAGTGTGTCACAGCAAAAACCATGCTAATAGCCTACTGTGCAGTGTTATTAGGCTAATGTGCAGTAAGCATCACTAAATAACTGTTTGCCAGCACTACTGCACAGTAACTCTAGGTACTGTACATTTAATTAGTACTTTACTAAGGAGGTACTGCCAGTATCCAAGGTGCATTAATAAACGTGTAGATACGCCCAGCAAAAAAATATAATTCATATGGATTTTATACTCCAAAGATCATGATCTCAATGGGCTTCTTAGTAATTAGATATCACAGTTTGCTGTATACTTGGTATCATATTTATATTGTTAGCAAACTGTACTAGCATATTTTAGTTTTATATATAAATATAAATATGAAATTGGGAAGCTACATAATGATTAGCTAAATAATAGTCTCATGGACTGTCCCATGTCAGGATATGAAAATTCAGTTTGCTAATATTTTACTAGTGCCTTTTTTATTCACATGGTAGCAGGACATTTAAATGCCTTACCACAGCTCTGGAGGTATGAATTTGGTCTTGCTTCAAACTGACGAAAAGGCTGCTGCCCAGTCAACCTAGGAAATGGTTATTTGGGTCAGGAGTTAAAGGTGGTAAGATGCAATGCTAGCCATATCACTCTTATGCAAGCTGTTGCCATCAGAAACTGGGCTACAACAATCACCCCAGCCTAATGAACTTCTGGGTAGAATGGATCTTCGACTATTTTAAACTGGGTATCTCAAAGCACTTTAAAATGGTGAAGGAAATCATTACAATTTTAAAACCTGGGGAACCAATACAAAAAGATTTAAGTCAATTCAAGAAGGATGTCGATATGCTTGAGAGAGTCCAGAGGAGAGCCATGCGCATGATCAGAGGGAAAGGAAATAGGCCTTATGAAGAGAGGCTGAGAGCCATGGGACTCTTTAGCCTGGAGAAGCACAGGCTCAGGGGGGACCTGGTGGCAGCCTATATGTACATCAGTGGTGCGCATCAGGATCTGGGAGAACATCTGTTCACCAGAGCACCCTGAGGGATAACAAGGACCAACGGTCATAAACTCCTCCAAGACCATTTTAGGCTGGACATAAGGAATAATTTCTTCACTGTCCGAGCCCCCAAGGCCTAGAATAGACTCCCTCCAGAAGTGATGCAGGCACCTACTCTGGGCTTATTCAAGAAACGTTTGGATGCTTATCTTGCTGGGGTCCTTTGACCCTAGCCGACTTCCTGCCCCTGGGGCAGGAGACTAGACTTGATGATCTTCAAGGTCCTTTCCAGCCCTAACATCTATGAAAGTCCTGTATTTTCCATTTGTTTTAGATTCCAAACTGGAAATACCTATAGCCTAACTTTGAAAGATAAGGCCTACTCCCTGATCCCATCGACTTCAGTTTGGATTTTAAGAATTGGCCACTTACTATAAATCTCAAATAGGCTGTTCTAAATTAATGGGCACTGAAAACGTAGGTCTAAGAGACCTGACCAAATTAAAATAAGAATGTAACAAATGCTAGGAGAACTATGGTTTCTCCTCGTAATACGCCAACTGACATGTTCTCGATAAATTTTAGGTGCAGGGTAATTAAGGTTAAAAAAAAATCACAGTAACATGTGACATTGTAGTAATATGAACTGCAAGTCCTTCAGCCTTCTCCTG
>NW_005841987.1:1060787-1095729 GCF_000455745.1 Alligator sinensis
CATCCCCCAGAAATAATCCTAGGTCTCTATTACTTCAAATATAAAACACTAACTAATGTCTTGCCTATTCAATTACTGTACTTCAGTTGAAAACCTCAGTCTTCGTATGCTGGAGTTGTCCCTTTTTAAAAATAACACTGCAGAGGTACAGGAATCTGTTCCAGTGAGTTTTGCTAGCCTCCAAAACTTTCCAGGCATTTAGAGGGATGGGACACTGTAAGATTCCAGAGATTTAAATAAAATACATGGGAGGATCTAAATTAGGAAATTCTTGGACAACATGAGAGAGTTGACAAGACTGAAAAGAGTAGTCCTTTTGTGTCTCTTATTCCTTTTTAACTGAGTTGCCTTCATGATAAATTTGTTTCCTAAAATATTCCTTTTAATGAAAATAGGTTTACTTTCTTAAGAACAGACACGGTTTCACACTGATCTTCACATTACCCTAAAGCTTCAAACATTTCCATACTTCCACTAATAAAGCACTCTCTCACAGAAGGCAAGAATGTAGTATTCCAGGATTTCCTTGGCATACAAAAACGATTAATCATTTTTTTTCTAATTTGAGTTTCAATGGACAAGCTATATTAACCAAAACAGGTTAATCCTTCATCTTCTTTTTTCAAACTCTCTCTCACTATTAAAAAAAAAGGGCACCATGGAAGTAAAAGCAACTATAAATATTTTTACAGAGAAGAGCTTGACTATCCTGAAATAATCTGGTTAGCCAGAGAATTCATTGCATGTAGGAGATGCAGACACTTATAATTTATTATCATCTACTATAATAAATTTAGATTGTAACTTAAGTCAAAATTAACATCACTCTGTGGCACAAATATTTCTCATCTAAAATGTTTTGATGCACCTCTTAAGATTGGCACCTACAATACCTCAAGTAATTAGACAATTTTGAGTCACTTTTCTACTAAGTGCTAAATACCAGACACCTGAGACAGTGTCAAAACCAGGTTCCAAGGGTCACATAATATTCATATAACAATATATTTGCAAAAAACTCTGTTACGTATCTGCTATCTTAATAAAAGCATGCTATGCCAGTTGTTGTCCCTTCTGTAATGTTTGGGAGTAATTAATGCCACATATAACTTTAAATATTCAGATGTTTGGAATAGCATGAAGTTTGCCCATGTTAAGCACATCACTAGAATTGTTTTCTTATTTCTTTTTTATTTTATATATATTACATGCATGTTACATCAGTGCATTGATATTAAAGCAAAAGGATCAGATTTGTTTCTAGTTGCATCAAAGTTATAGATGTGAAATTCAGAGAAAGAAAAACCTCTCTGATGGGTGTCTTGAATTCAGTTCAAATATTTGTTGCATTTAGAGCAAAGTGGGTATTTCCTGAAAGTGAGTAACTTGAATAATTCATAAGTCCATAGCTAAGTCAATACCCATGCATCTCTCTCTGAAACCAGACCCTTTTTAATAGTTTGCATGGTAACAATATAAAGCACAATTAAGATTTACAACTACTATGTGCAAACAAAGAAAAAATATATAATTTTGCAAAATCATGCATCTAGCATGAAGATCCTTCAAAATGCATTCATATTTGTAAAGAGGATTTGATTGAATACAGAAAATGTTTAAATGACATCAAGGGTTCGACACTAGTGGCAAGACTTGTAAAAACTGGGATATTAATTTTGGCTCTGCTATGGCAATAACTCACTCTAGCAGGCAAGAAATTTTAAGCATAATACATAGCAAAGTTCATTAAATACCACCCAGTTTTGTTTGAGCCAGTCATAACAAGGGATGCTAGCTGCAAAATCAGGTCCTAATCTAAATATCCTCAAAGTTTAGAGGGTGAAATCCTCGCTCCCTTAAAACCATCTCCATCCATCTCAGCTTTATCAACGGGGCAAAAATTTCATGCAGTTTCAGATCTTGGATTTTGCTTTAGGCACATCGTTAAATGGTTCTAGCAATTCAACACACAACTATGTCACACAACCAATGTAATATTCATTACATGTGGACATATTTCTTAAAAACAAGACTAAAATAGCAAAGGTGTTTCAGGTCCTTTCAGCAAATAGGTGGAGTGTATTGCCAAAGCTGAGGTGGGAGATCCTGAAATGAAACGCACTGCACTATGGGATTGTTCCAAAGTCCAAGTCAATTACAAGACTAACACTGATTTTAACAGGCTTTGGACCAAGCTCTGTCAGGCTCTATACAGTACTCTTATTCATTTTCCAGAACCCACAAATTCACAAAAAAAAAGCCTAAGCAAAGTATAATAGTCCAAAGAAGAAAGAAACTTGACCTAAGCACAATGAATAAAGATCATTTTGTTTATATAGCAATCTACAGTATCTACCATTAGCCTCCTAAACATTTAACACTAACCGGTGAAACACAGATTAATCAGATTCAAGTTCATGAAACTAAAAACAGACAATTACAGTATCTAAAGCAGCCAAGCCAACAGCTTTTTGTAGTGAGGGTTGAAACCTAAACTTTTCTCTGCCCAGTTCAGATTACTGGTTCTATAAACTATTGGAAGCCAGTAACAGATTGGCCAGAAAAGGGGGCAGCAGATATGATGAAGCTTTTCATCTCCAGGACACAGAGAGTAGAAGGGTACACAGGCTATTCTTACTTCTCTGAACTATTCACTTCCTCATAAACAGTGATTCATTAGAATAATCATGCAATTATCAACAGAGGTCAGTAAAAATGGCTTGAAAGTTATTTTCATCAATTTCTAACTTCCTTAAAGCAAAGATTCAAGTCTCAAAAAATATACTCTTTTGCTTTTTTAAGCACCCTGGTTTCCACTTCAGCAGAAAAAATACCTACAAACTGAATAAGCCCCAGGACTGGACAATTCTTTCCTAATATTTGGGTTGTTCTCTTTTCCACCAATTTTGATGTTATTTATGCAAATTCAATTTGAACAAGGGACCTAGAGCAAAGGTACCAGTACATTAGCAAAGCAATCCCTTATGAATACTTCATGAGAATGACACAGTACGTTGTAAAACAGAAAATGTCTGCTGTGCCTCAAAAATTGTTTGCTTGTTTTTTTAACTTGTCACCAAGCCAGGTTCATTATCAGTTTGTTAGTTGCTGTTTTTAATTTTTACTTGCCAAAAAGCCATCCAGCATTGGACCACATTCATCCCTAGACTAATATCATGAGATCAGTGGCACGATCAGTGTCATCTTAACTGTGGTTGCAATGGTCAGACTTCAGAACAACAGCATATAGAAGCTTGCTGCTAAGCTGCACCAATCTCTTCTTGCCATCTAGTCTCCTAAGGTTTTAGTCAGATGCTGAATGTTTGTGATTAAGAAATAAGTAAGGAACACCTATATATAAAATGTCTGATACTTAATTTCTTTTAGATGACATGCAAACTAATATAACCTCAGTCTGAATTTTATTCAAGCTGCCCA
This sequence comes from Alligator sinensis, assembly GCF_000455745.1. Taxonomy (NCBI): domain Eukaryota; kingdom Metazoa; phylum Chordata; order Crocodylia; family Alligatoridae; genus Alligator; species Alligator sinensis. Next base: position 1,064,226 of record NW_005841987.1, read on the forward strand.
AAATGACTATTTATCAAGTCAATGGGAAACAATTTTTCATTACTCACCTTGCAGTTCACATGACTATACATAAATCCCATTACCTTCTACAGTTCATCAGGCTTTTTCTTCATTTATTATTAAACAAACTGTTTATAGGGCCACTAATTATAAACATTTGTTAGAGATATCAAACTTAGGAATATACAAGAATACGCTAGATTGTTTCCTACCTAAAGTTTTAATGAGATTATAATACCTCCAGTCCATATGCTTCAAAAACGTTATCCTCAATTATGTAACAGGGGGTATGCTGCTGATATCTGTTAACAGCTAGAACAGCTGTGGTTTTCTGCTTTTTTGCACTACTCAGGAGAAGCAGCAAGTTCAGCTTCCCTTTTCTTCTTTTTTTTTCCTGGTTGCAAAACCTCTGAGCTGAACAGGTGTGTGCAATCACGAACCACAGTGATGAACCCAAACTGCTGCCTTTCTAAAAATTCCACTAGCCAGTGACACACTCTGGTCAAGGTTGCACAACCTTGTTTTCCACTAGCTGTTTCTGATGATTCATTCCCCTCGTGGAGGTGAATTTCAATTATCGTTAATATGCTTCTTTTCTGGCACAGTACTAAGTAGTTCCCCATTTTTGTTTCTTTCTTTCTCCACCTCCCCACACCATCTAAAGTGTTTCGGGCCCATGATGGATGCTAAACTGACAACCGAAAGGAAGAATCCCCTCTACTTATCCACAGAACAGATCCAACAAAGCAGTAGCAGTGGGATTTTCCCCACGCTGCTCTTCCCATTTGCAATAGCACGGAAGGGCTAGAGACCCTTTAAATAGCCTATTTTCCATGCTAAAATTGACTAGCAATTAGTGTGGCTGGCAGTTAGTGCAGTTGTAGCACTCCTTTATTTTTCCAACTGCATGCTTACTCATAGCCACCAAATGCATTTTGCAGCCATCGGATTGCTGTGTAATAAGATTTGAACCCACTTTTATTTCCAATGGAGTCTACAGAAGATTTTCCACCAAATTCACTGAAGCAGGGTCTGGCCTATGCTTATTACCTGTTGCAATCACAATGTATTTGAGCTGTAAGCCACAGCATGGAGGGGAAGCTGCACTCTTCTATTCTCTTGAACAACCTGATACACTCCTCCTTTCATTTCAGTAGAGAAAACAAATAGATGAGACAGGAAAGTTTGTGTCTTTTGTAACTTATCTGCTGATTTCTTCATGTCAATAGCTTTTTATTTCTGTTTCCTTTCCCTTTCTCTTCATCTCAACCCAAGTTTAGTGTACTTTTAAAAAATAGGAAGTGTGTAGAAAAACTGTGCCTTCAGAAGGTCATATGATAAGAATGTCAAGAACAGCAATTGTGAAATGTGTGTCCAAACTAATCTCTTTGGTCTTTGTAAGGTCTAGGGGCAAGTGCGTCAGGCAGTTTATTATGTAAAAGGTAAAAACAATTGCTTATGTGTTACCAGGTGGGCCAATACATGCTCATGCCCACAGCTCAATCCCAAATTCAATATACAGGCAGCAATTCAGGAAGTACCTCAAATTTGCTCCAATTAATATGTAAGAATTTTAATATTAAAAAATATTCACTGAATCAGGAAGCGCAACCAAGATCTCTCCCTTGCTACGCTGGTTCTTTAAATATCACTATGCTTTGGTGCCTCTCTCTTCCTTGCTCTGATCTGGTGGATGCTAAATTATGCCATGTATAAGGGAACAACTTGAACAGGAAAAAAAGAGAAACCCACCCCAGAATACCTTATAGTCTCATGATCAGGGCATTTCCTTGGGATGTGGGCAATTCAGATTAAATCCCCTCATGCAAAGGAGAGATTTGAACCTTCCTTTTTCTGGGCATGTGCTGTAACCCCTGTAGAATGGAGCCCTCTCCAGGCATACAGCTCATGTGAAACTTGAACCCGGTAGGTATGTACTGAGCATCCCTCCGACACTGAAAACGCAAGAAGGAGGCAGGGGAACACCTAATTTGTGAAAGTTGATGAGGTTTAGGCTTGAGCTCAGTTTCTATCAGCTCAACATTGCCAAGATGTAGGTAATTCTGAGCACACCCAGAAGCAGACATTTTGGTCCCCATGGAACTTAACCAGCAGAAATGTCATTGCTGGCTATAGGCAATTTAGGCACATTCTTGTTTAGACAGTAGTTGGGCATAGGGGGATAGGAATCTAGAAGTCTACATTTTGGAAAGAGGTGGCAGTGTGCATCCAAGTCATTTTGTAGATCAGTCCCTAACTCCCATGTATTTAGATTAGTATTAAAAGCCTAAGCTTTTTGGAAACCTCACCACACCTTCATTTGCTGCTTTGGACAACTCTAGGAGTTTACAAAGCTGACCATTTGTGACTGGCCCAACATCTCTCTGAAAGTTTTTGAAAATGCAGGGAACTGATGCCCCTCACCCTCTTCCCCTGGAGTTTCCAAATCAATGCCCTAACCACTGATCTACGCGTCCCCTAGCACCCTGCCTCCACAGGTCCACAGGTTCCTGGGCCTTTACATATATCTTACAAGTCATATAGCTTACAAGTCAAAAACTCCTATGCAAAGAAGAACTTGCATTGCAAAAAGCAACTGTGTGAGTCTTGTTCCCAAGAGAAGCTAGATAGCAAAGTTCAGTATATTTGTAAAAAGGAACAGAAACTTTTTTCTGAACTTTTCAATTGGAACCTCATGATCTTAGATGTTGCAAGTGCTTAAGGAAAGAGATGTGCACACTGGGTGCACAGGCAGACAACCTGTGATTCATTGGCTTGTGGTCTGTATATTTAACTCCTGAATCACAGGAGAAAAGTGACTCTTCAAGCAATACATCTGTAAGAACGTAAGGTACATAAGAGGCCAAAACACAAATTCACAAACACACAGTTTATGGACTCCAAGTTAAAGAACCAGTGCATCGATTAAAAACAGTAAGGAGATTGACATGAGTGGCATGAAACCGTGATCACATCATTTCAAACATGTGGTGACCACTAATCAGGGCAGCACGTTCATATAAATGCTTTTCAACTCTCATGACAAAGGTTTTTGTCCCCGGAATAATGGCTTTTTCAAAATGGTCACACTCATGTAAATATGATTACAGCATTAATCAGCATAGCCATGCTGATGTGAGCTATGGCTAAGATGCATTCAGAGCAGCCTAAAAGTTCTTTTGCCAGTGAAACCTTCTTGTTCATGGAACTAATTCAAACTATTAGCAGTTACACCTTTTGCTGATATAAGCTACATCTACATAACCGAGATTTACTACTAGCACCCTCTACTACAACATATAACCTTTCTAGTGTGGATAAGTCCTAAGACAGTCAGTGCCTGTAGGTTATTCATGATACCTCCCATGGATAGGGTGGCCATGCATCCTGTTTTTGGCTGGGACATTCCAGGATTCTGTAGCCCGGTCCCAGCCAGTTGGTCAAAAGTCCCGGGCTGGAGTCCAGCAGGGAGGCAAAGTGGCATGGTGCACCAGGCAGGAGGGAAAGCAAGCATCACTTGCTTGTAGGTGAAAGCAAGGCAGGTGAAATGGAGCAGGCACCACCCTGCCTACACTTAGCATTATCTTGCTGCCACAAAGGAGCAGCAGTGCCTGCCCAGCCGCCTGCCTGGCACACTATGTCACTCCACCTCCCCACTGGACTCTGGCCAGGGACTTTTAACCAGCTGGCCAGGACCAGGCTACAGAATCCTGAAGCGTCCCAGCCAAACCAGAACGCATAGCTATCCTGCTCATGCAATTACCTCACTTCTCTACTGTGCATGTTGGAAAACAATCAAATAATTCTTTGTACTTACACAAAACTTTTCATCTACTATTTCATAGCACTTTACATAGAAGTTGCCATATTTGAACAGGTCCAAGGTCTATCTAGCTCAGATCCAATACAGAAGTGGTCAATGTCAAGTGGCTCAAAGGAAAGTGGGCAAATTCCACTATAAGCAGTTGTGAAACCACAGTAGGTCTCATCCTGATCCTCAGAAGGGATGGACTTAACCCTGAAGGCTTTAAACACCTTACTTTAGTATTTCAACATCTCTACACAATCTCCATTTTATAGATAAAATTAGAAATAGATACGTTTTGAGACTTCCTTACGGTCACACAAGTGAAGTAGCAGACCTCCTATTTCCCTGCTCTAGTTCTTGGAAACAGTTCAGTACTTGCCATTATAGTCTCAAAAAACATATAGAACCTACTTACTCATATGCACTAAGACTGCAATAGGCTTAAATCTGTCAGAGAAGATAAATTCCTTCTTTTCAAATCTACTTCAGGCTGCTACTTAGATTGTCCTTAGTCCCATGCTAACCAAGGGTAGTTTTTTATAGCTGTTTTCTGCCTTTCTTCAGAGAAACTGCATTGAATTTTACTTGCTTTTTCCAACACATGTCAGCACCACACACCATATTGTGCAATATCTTCATTGTCTCTCAGTGTTTTCAATGACTGCATTGCCATAGAGAATTTAAAAGACAACCAAAATAAGCTTTGCAATGAGATAGTCATGATCATTCTGGGTAACCAGTTGCCAAGCCAGCTCTCTGGCAACAGATAAGAGAAAAAACCTGAAACAATTTCTGGAAGTTTGGAACATGGTGCACACAGCAGGTTGGTTATTATCCAAATTACATTCAGGTAGCTTGGTTAATTTCTAAATTGGGTGACTCTATTTTGTATACAGTATGCCATAGACATGCAAACTATTGTAGCAGGTTAGAGCCTGGGTTATTTAGAAAAAAGGGTGATTTTGGAGAACAAAGAGAACATGGCTTTTCTTCTTCTTTATAGATTAGAGAACAGAGTAAATGTCAGTAAGGTATATTTGCACACAATTTTTCATAGGGAAAAAGAGTACTTTGAGTCAATTTGGCTACATCTGTAGTGATGTGTGTTTGTACTGCTGGTTAAATTCTTTGATTACATCTCATTAGGGATCAGTGAGTAGTGATTTGGTATTTCAAACACTTCAAGTTCAGGCCAAAATCAGATTTATGTCAGTCCAATGTAAGATTTGTAATTTAATTTAAGGCCATGACTACAACTCACAAAACTAGAGGTGTGATCAGATTGCATATTGGACACTTGAATTTACACTGCAAGCTTCATTACCACATTGCAACTCAGCTTAAAGAAAAAGGAAATTCCACTTTATTTCAGATTTTGGTAGAAGAATTACAGAACCACCTTTCTATATAGCTAACTGTAGGCCCAGAGGAGCTATATTAATTATACAAAACATATTTGAGATTTTGAATGTATATTATTTACTACAATATGTTTTCAACAAAAAGCAATATTGTAATAATGGCATCAGATACAATTTCCAAAGACTTTTGCCTCTGTTTTCATTGAACTTAATTACAAAATAGAGTGCCAGCACAAAACACCTCCCCTTTTGTCAGAAGAGCTGTTTCATATGGAATTTATGTTTGCTTTGTTCAGTCTTTGCAGCTTTTTTTTAGTCTTTATGAGCTTTACAAATGCCTTATTCTCAGTCACCTTTCACGTCACTTCAGACATCTAAATACCAGAGCAAGCTGGATTTAGACCAGGCAAGTCCTGCACTAGCCAAATACTAAACATCACCCATCATATAGAGGATGGATTTGAGAAAGGTATGATAACAGATGCTGTGTTTGTAGACCTATCAGCAGCATATGACACAGTCAGCCATCAAAACCTGCATGCCAAAGTCTATATGATGCACAACTACCACCTACTGAAGCTCATCTGATCTCTTTTGGAGAACAGACGTTTTTACTTAGAACTGTGCAAGAAACGGAGCCATTGAAGACAAAAATGAAATAGCCTCCCACAGGGGAGTGTGCTAGCACCAATCCTTGTGTGTGTGTGTGTGTGTGTGTGTGTACGCACACAAACACACACAGCAAGGAATAAAATGATCAGTTCATGCCAAGAAACTAGATCCAGTTCTAAACAATAGCTACCGTGAAATAACAGGATGTCTAAAGCCAACACTAAAAGATAGGCTGTACTTACTGGCTGGCATTGGACCACCTGATATCAAAAGAAAAATAGTGAGCAAAAGAGAAAGGCCAAGGTAGATGACCCAGGCATACACTCTACAGTGAAACAGAACTAAATGGCTTAAAGTGTGAAAGAGTTTTGTGACCAGTGTTGTGACCTTGGTCACAGTGGCTGACAGAGCATGACTGAGGTTATAGAAAGAAAGATGATGTGCAATCAAGTACTCCGAAATGAACCTGGAAACCCAGGAGGACTTTCCCAGAGGGGCTGATCTATACTGATCAACAGGGTGATGGCTGAATCATCTATGCATGCAAAGTGGAAGATTAAAAACAAACATGATCAAATGGGACTACCACTAATGACTAATGACACAAATATATGAGTGTGGTGAAATGCAGGCTATAGAGCACCTGCTTATTTTCTGACTCCTGCTTATTTTCTGACTCCTTGGTGATACCTGTATGAAGGAGGACCTCACTGCAGCAATGGAAAGAGCTCTTCCCTATGCACAATTCTGCAAAACAACATCTAGTGTATGACAAGACAAGTCTTCACAGAGATGCAATTTCTTTGTTCCATACCATCAAGTAAATACCCATATCACAATTTTTTTTTAAATGATAACAGAGTCTACTGCCCAGTAGTGCACATCTGGTCAGGGAAAATACAGAAATTATTTATGGGCATCAAAAAAGTCAAGCAAAGTACTACATAAAAACTCAAAACAAATTGTGAAAGCAGATACTCACCTTTAGCTTAGCTATGCTTTGCCACTCATGGCAATTTGTGCCTAGTTAAAACAGGTTTATTATATGCCAGTGAATTGTGTATATTGCATGTTCTCTGGGTCTGGGACTGTCTCTTGTGTTGTGTATACAGTGTTAGCACAGTGATGTTCTGATCTCGGATAAGGTTTCTATGATAATAGTGAATGCTATTATGTAAATGCATATATTATTATGCATGTATTGTGCATAATATGTGCACACCTTAAAACTATCTATTATATGGAATCATTTAATGATCCCTTCAAGCTCACTGCAAGTAAAACAGGAACCTAGTGCCAGCTGAAAACTATGCTGACAAGCACTCCTGAAGGACCAAGTGGGAGGGAGAGCAGTCAACTATACTATACCAAATGACCAACCAGGTCAAATGCGGGCAGCCTTTGGCACAAGCAAGTCAAAGCTTGAATTCATGCTCTTGAGCCATAACATGACAGTACAATGACTTGGTCACTATACCCCAGTTTAGTTTTGCCCACCATGACAAAAAGCTAGCTGTTCAACTTCTTAGGATCTAGATAAGACCCTGTTGTAGGGCCAGCATCCAGATCATACGGTATTTCTTTCCCAGAGTAAGTAGAGCTGGCTGCTGTTAAACCATCACAATCCTTCAACTCTACTTTTGTACAACTGACCTATATGGAATTATAAACCCCACTTTTTTCAAGGATCCCAACTGCAGTTTTGACTATTATGCAAATAGGGCGAAGACCCTTCAGTGGAAGCAGCTCTAATATTGTCCTAATTAATGAAGGGGTTGTCTATGATGCGTCACCAGCCAGTCCTGCTTGGATATCTTTATTTCAGATAACTAAACAAAAATAACTGCCTATTCTGTGACATTTGAAATATGACAACTTTCATTGTCATTCTGCTTAAGCTCAACAAAAAAAAGGCTTGCATACTGCTATCTTTGGTTAACAAGTTATATTTAGTTAGGCTCAACACTCATGTTTTTGATAATAGCTTCCTTACTCCAAATTCAAAAGTAATGGTCGTATTAAAATTTTATCAGACATCTATAAATGTAGGGGTTGCTTTAAACTACATCACACAGACACAGGGAAAGTGAGAGAGAGACTGATAAATCTTAAGGAGTTTATTATTAATACGGAGAGAATTTCCTTTGTTTGCTGCAATGTGTTTTATTGGTATACTCACTGTGGTTCAATTTAGATTAAGAAGTAGGAAGATTATTGTTTCCCAACCGACAAGTATCATAAATAAACACAAGCAGAGAAATTCTTGTATTTATACCCCATAGAGATATGCCAAACTATCTACAAATATCCAGGCTAATGGGCAAATCAGAGTACCTGCAGGTTGACGGGTAGCCAGGCTGTATTTTGCTGCCCCTGACAAAATACCACTGTTAGGTTCTCTGGATCTGTGATGCAGTGCAGTGCTAGGATTGTAGTATGTCAAGTTACATTGGGTCATATCTCATCTGTGATGTGACATAACATGACATAACTCAATGTGATGTGATGCACAGAATAGTCAGGTGCCCACAGGAAGCATATATTCTATGACTATGAGCAAGTTGTTCAACACAGCAGGTACAGCATTCTGAACCCACTCACATATCCATTGATGTAGATAATTAGTATACAAAGCAATACTTTGAGATATGCTCATTACAACTCAGTTGTTTCCTATAAAACATACCCTTAAAAATATTTTATGGTGACTGTTAGCTTAGCTTATTTCACATTTTGATATTATGGCATCATAAAGAGGAGTGAAATCGCCTACATTAATAAACAACAGCATTACACCTTAATTCAGGATGTATTGTTCAAACTGTAGCATAATGAGGGGATGGAACAGATATGGGTCAAGTGCATTTTTAATTTATTTAGGAAACTAAACCTTGAAAATATTTTTACGTTCTAAAATTTGAAGTATTTGCATGCTCTGTGGCTCCAATGCTTGTAAAGAATGCTGCTACAATGAGTTCATATCCCTGACACCATCGAGCGCTGACTGCAAGTGTCAAAACTCCCCCTTCCCTATATTAGCTACAGGTAACTCACACATTCATAAAGGATGTCAGAAAGAAGTACCGAAGGTATTTGTAGGAGAAAATAGAAAGACGACCAGGAAAAAAGTGAGGATATCTACAAATAAGAGGGAGGGGAAAGAGGACTGAACAACAGTAATGGGGTAAAGAGGGAAAATGGATAATATTGAGAAATAAGAGTCTAGTTCAGGGTGGGCTCATCTACACATGCAGTTAAGGCACTTGAAAAAGACATTTGCTCAGGAGTTTATTGCCTTCAGGCACCACATCTGCATGTGTGCCCAGGAGCACAGCACATTTCTTTCCTAGATTAAGTGGAGCTGGGTCAGAGTAGCCCCAGCTGGCAAGGGGTTCTGGGGGGATCAGCATGCCAGCCTGGAGCTGCTATCCCCGGTTCAACGGCTGCAGAGGGGCTGGCTGGGACACAAGGGTGCTTCACTACAGGCCTAGCTGGTAGGTGTAGCATTGTGCAGACCTAGCTGGGAGGCACCTCATGCCTTAGCCAGTTGGGGTAGCATCTACACATGCACTGCAGCAGAGTTAATTCATCTGCTCCATCCTAATAGGGGCACACGTGTAGACACGCGATGGTTCCTGCACAGCTCATTAGTTGACTGTGCAGTAAATGTCTCATGTAGATGCACCCAGTGAGAAAAAGCTCCAGAAGTTGTATTATCATTGTTTTTGGAGTTGTAATGGAAACCTAGAACTGAAAGAGTAAGCTGAACATTAGCTTAGGGGCCAGTTTGAAGAAAGAATAGTCCATGCACTAAGACCCAGAGATGTGGATAGAAGAAAAGGACTACACAGTATTTCATCCTGTGACACCCCATTACAGGGAAGACAATCACCAATCAGTTTTGAAGGTCTAGAGGAAGACAAACTCTCCGTATCCCTCACTCTGCTATGCCAAGCTTCCTTTTATGCCTTATCAACAGTGTTGCAGCCACACAGGACAATCACATGTGTATAGGTAATTACTTTAAAAACGTTTCCATTGCAATCAAAGTATATCAGAGATGCATCTATGATTTCATAGGCATTGATTTCATAGACTCTTTCTAGAAATGTATATGTTGGGGCATGTTCGACTTGATAATATCCCTTTAATATCCCAGCTCACTAATACAAAGAAGCCATGAGTGACCAGTAAAAACATAATGAAATCCAAAAAAAGAAAAAAAAAAGAACCAGGATAAAACAGATAACGCATCTCATGCAAACAACTGAAAAAACTGATTTATATCCCATAAGGAACCTGATTTTGAATATCACTATTTCTCAACATGAGTGCGAACTTTAGAGTGCCTATTCTGACAGTTTCTATAACTTTTTCATGTAATAAAAAAAAACACTCCATTGAGAAATTCTGTCACCAAGTTTGTCAACTAGTATTTACTCCTACTTTCTTTTAATGCTTTTTTATTATATGAGAAGTTTGCATCTTCCAAGCCCTGTTAATCTCAAGTCAAAGAAACTAAAGAATCCTGATTATTGTCCCATTTAGAGTGAGTTATCATTACATTCAGTTGTTAAGTCATTTTTTAAATTGTATTGAGGATGAAGGCACACATTCTGCTATATGGAATGTACTTTAGAAAACACATTAAAAAGAGCTTTGTCTGTTTGTTTAAAGGAAGATATCTTGCACCTTCCTTCATTACACTGGGCTTTTGCAAAAGTATTTAACATAATTGTATAAATTTGATTTACAGGGAAACCTAGTGATCACTGACCCTCAAAAATCACACTGCCACCTGTGTATAATGAGCTAAGATTAGGCAACTTGGCTGTAAAACACAATTCTGCTTATAGGAACTTTCCAACCACCCCAGCCTTCCTGCACCAACTTTGTGCATTTCCTTTCCCTGCTCAAGGATATTGTATGTTCCTATACACATCAAAAATGTTTTAAAATTATAAGCAAATACTAGCTGAAGAATTAGTGACCAAATTAATCAATGAAAAAGGAAAATGGTTCCCAAGAATGGGAGAAATCCATGTTTAACAACATTATCTGTGAATCTGGGCAGCTTACATCTATAATCAAGTGTATTGTCAACAAGCTATAGGTAGGCAGAAGCACAAGTTTGACTATAAGGGCACCTGATAACAGCCTGAGTTCATAAAGCATTCAACCCAAGGTGCCCTTGTTTTATATTTAGGTATTTTTTGCCTATAGTTGTAGAAAAGTGTGTGCAAAAAGAGTGGTTTGATTTTCCCTTAAAGGGAAGATATTCACAGCAGCCAAAGGGTGCTGATGATGTACTGTAGAATGACAATGCTTGCTAGGCTACATCACCAGAAGTGATGGAAACAGCAGGAGACCTATACAGAGAATGGGAAAACTTTTTTTTTTAAGTCTGGCAAGTCACATTTTCTATGCAACTCACCTCCTCATAGTCACTGCGTTACCCAATGCAAAGTTTAGTTTCAGGCCCAAACACTTTAAACCACATTAAAACAGAACCATAAAACTATGGAGGTCCTAGGTAACATGGAATATCATACGGTTATAGTTTGCACTGCTCTAATGCCTCCCCTACATCCATCCCCTCCTCTTCAGGTTTTCTATACAGTGGAAAAAGGAGACGTTAGAGTCTTCATATGCATGTTCATAGATGCAGCCACTTCTACCTCAAAAAGCCAGAGCCTAGATGCTAATGAGAACATTTTCTTCCTTTTTTTTTTTTTTAAGGAAAAATTTTCGTGTTCTAAGTCAAATCAGTCAAATCAATGAGTCATTCAAGAAGCATATGTGGCCCTACTACCAGCAAACATCCTCCACCCTCACTTCCAACTCATTTGGCAGGCATCCTACATGCAGGCCCAAGCCCAGAGACTTGGGCTGCAGGAGCAAACTACAGAGAAGTCGCCCATTTCCATAAAGTTGGTGTAAAGCCAAGGTCTTCCCACTGGAAGTGAAAGTGGGAGGCTAACTGTGAATTACCTCAGTCAGGGTACTACACCCTGCCAAATGAGTGGTTTTCCCCTGCAACTGGGAAAACTGCCTTGGATGCTGATGGGAACCTACCACAAGAGTAGGTTAGTGCAGCCCATCTGAATAAGATACAGTACTCATTGGGCTAAGTCCTTCTTAGCACCAACATTTTTTTCCAAGTCATAGAGAGACACTATATTGAATACATTTTGACTTCCTCTTTACTCCCACAGCTGAGTTGCACCTTTCTTTCCCATTTCTAATTATTCCTGTTTCTTCACCAGTCTTAAATGTCTGGTAAAAATCACCAAATGGAGCCCCAAACAGTTCACCCAGAATCCCTTTGTCACCCCCCGTCTTAACCCATCACATACAATTAGTGTGGCCCAGCCCTCCATAAGGTGGAGCCAGACCAGGATGTCCTGTTCCTAATCCACATATTAATTTTTAAAGGCTCCCAGGATTCATGACAAGGACACCTGGTTCCCATCATAACTTGGGGGGCTAACACAGATCCTTTGTGGGGGTATCTGGAGCATACATATACTGAGCAGTGCTGAGCTGTGGGGTCACCATGGCTTAAAATGCTGTTGACTCTGCTGGGGATGTGCCCAATTAACTATATGGTAAATACTGAGCCTTTTGGCTTTGAACTAATACCATTCATAGTTCATATAATATATAAGTAAGTACAAAAGTGCTGCTTAAAAATGTGTTAATGGAGTACCTGCACTAAAACTTGCAGTAGTTTCAAAAAAGGGAAAATGCATCAATTCTGTATGAACTAAGTCTATGGGTAACCATCATACAAAGTCAGTGTTTTCAAATTTGCCCCTCACTTCCATGTGCTCAAGCAGAGTGGGGTCTGACAGTGGGCGGGGAGGGGAGGGGAGGCGGGGGGCTGCAGGGAGACGAAGTTGGGGAGGATAGACAGCAAGGAGGCCACCTGACCCTCCCCCCCACTGCCAAGATTTATTTTTCCTACTTCAGCAGTGGGAAGGGTAAAATTCAGGAAAGGCAAGCCTCCAATAATTAGTTTTCATACTGGAAAATGATAACATATTTATACATTTTCTATATATATAGAATCTAATTATTGAGGAGTCATCATATATTCAGGATCACCTTATATTTGAGTAAATATGGTATTATAGCTTTCCAGTGTATAATATATCTAGATCCAGGCATCAAGGCTGCAACTAGATACCTAAGCAAGCAAACATCTGAGTCAGTGAAGAGTTCCCACTGAAGTTTATAGGAGCTGCTATACATACACTCAGTGCTTTTGAAAAGCAGGTCATTTATTTATGAACCTAAAATATGATATTAGTAACCTAAATTTAGGCTCCTATTTATGAAAAGTAAATGCCCATCTGAATTCCATATTTAGAACTAGGTACCTTAACATAGGCATCCATGACTAATTTGGGCCTTGCTCTTTTGCCCACATTCCTATTGAGCTGATTTCCAGAAATGGAACAGATCAAGCTCACGAGATTTAAAAAGGAAAATAATTTAAACTTGCTAGTGTGAATTTCTTGCATCCTGCTTTATTTCTAGACCCAAGTCACTTGATGTGCATCTCACTTGCACTGATCTTACTCCAATTTAATTCCATCAGCTTGAAGAGATTTGATCTGATTTAAATTAATGAAAGCAAGATGAGAAACCAGGGTAAGTCTTTCAATAGTTCCAACACAATTTAGGATCCTAAATCCCATTTCCAAAAGGGATCAGGGCATCAAGGAGTCTCGTTCCATCAAAGTCAATAGGATTTTGCCTCCTAACTAAAGGAAAAGTTTATTCCACCCATCCCTGAAATTCATAAAAACTTTTTCAATTGTTGTTGTTATCCAGTATTACTGCACAATACCTTTCGCTTACAGAAATCATCTGCTCCTAACAGCTTTTCAGCATTTTTTTTCCATGGGTAATACAATACAAGCATGTGTATTGCATCAAGTTGGGTTATACCAGGTCATGCCACATGACACAATATATCCCAACATAATATAATATAGTGCAAATCACTCACTACAATATAAATTTAAAGATTTTTTTCTCCTCAGACAACAGCTGCTGTAGATAAGTGTCCATTCTACCCTACATGGACAGGTAAGTATCATGTCCTGACATGGTCTGAATTATTTATAGGTTCAATTCTTCCGTATTTAGCTGCAACTATAAACATGTTGGCCATTGCTGGGGATGAAATAAGTTATTTTCCTTTAAAAAGGTGTATTTATAGATGTATCTTCTATATTATTCTGACAAAGCAAATACAATATGGTAGAGGTGACCTGGTATGCATACCTGCACCATACAGGGTAAAAATCAACTCAGCCCAAAATACACAGGAATCTGACTACATGAGTGACGTAAAGGTGACAAGTTCTGGAAGGTAAGGTCTACCCTTCTGGAAAGAGGGTGGGGCTACAGTGCAATCCCCAACTCTTGCAGGTAATATTACAGATTATGCCTCTTATAGTGATAATGACAGATGAAAAAGTGAAGAAAGGAGAGATCATGGAAGACAGAAGTTGACTTATGTCAAGAGTCTATCTTAATGCATGAATGTATTGACACTGGAAATTCTGTATGCCTCAAAGAGAAGAGATCTGTGTAAGACTATGATCACCAACGTCCTGTTTGGATATAGTACCTAGAGAGAGAGAGAATGATAATGACTAAAAATGACTAATGATAATGAAAGAGCACCACTTACATAAGTTATTAAACCAGGAGGTCCACATAATTAGTCCTTTCCCCTCCCTCCTTGCCACTTTCTACATATGCAGGGTGCCATGTGCAGCTACTACTTGACTAGTAGCCTTGATGCACATATCCTACTGCTTAGCTTAGGAACCATAGAAGGGTTTGGACAGAACCTCTCCGTAACATTCAGTTTTACCTATATGAAGATATTAGAGCAGGGTACAGTTGTTTGGGGCGCCTTTACAGCTGCCACTCAAAACCAGTAACCCTCAAGTGCATCCAGCTACCTGGGTTGAAGGACAAAAAAGATACCTGATGAAGACAGAATATTTGTATGTGGACCTGCATCTTATCTGTAGGTAGAATATGAGTTATGTTAAGAGAACAGCATGCTTATAGTATACATGCATCATTTGATAAAGTATAGATTTTATTTTGGAACAGTATACTTATAATTCATGAATTATAACTACTTCTGACATCTTTTGCAATCACGCTATTCAAAAGTTATCTACCCTATCTAATGGCACTCTACTGAACTGAATTTAATTGCCATCAGATTTGTGGTTATAGTAATAGGAGCTACATGTGATTGTGAAGTAGCAGCAATAGGACACTGACAGGACAAGGAGAACAACATAACCAGTGCTGAAAGAAATAATTATTATTGATGTAAAAACAGGTACCATAAATACAGCTTGAACCATCATTCAATGATGAGATTAACAATTACACTTAAAGATTACTTATCATTCCAGTTCTGTGAACAAAATCTTTTTGATCACTTATATCATGCTATTCATTATTTTCTTTGATGGTTAACAACATTTAAATTTGCTTGTTAAAAAGAATAAAATGAAGTGCAATATTTATGCTATATTATGAAGGGCATTAGCAAATCAGAGAGTTTAGAGCACCTAAATTACAAAGAAAATGTTATCAATATTTGATGTTTCCCTTATTTAATGTGTAGTAGTGTCTATGCATCGATAAAGCTTCTAACCCCAAATTTAATTTATTAGCTAGAAGTGTGCTTTTTTGGCTATGAAAACCTGTTCCTGGTTATTTGTTACAATTTTTTTGCTGCTGCTGCATCTTGTTAGGGCCTGTAGAAAACAGGCATTCAGTATTTGCCAACTGCAATATCATTTCAGGGAGCGGATGTTGGGAGACATTTTAGCAGGGCAGAAGAAAGCAATTATTTGACTTCGGGGTTTCATCAGTAGTCTAAGTTGGAATAAAATGGCATGAAGACATTGTGCTAGGCAACAGATCATGTAAACATTTCCTATGACAGTCTTTCATCATACATAGGACATTTACGCTGCCAGATCTTGTCTTCTTTAAAAATATGTCAGCTCTGTAAGTTTGATGCACATGTGCTCTTTCTGTAAGTGTCTGCTCAGGCAGACAGTTTACTAATTTGTGGCTCAGTAAACCTTTCACTGCACTGAGCACCTTGAGGTTAGCACATCTCTAATCATTATTTGATAACAGAAATCTGTAAGCATCACATCCCTAGTAACAAGAACATTGTATCTTAGCAACCAGCCTTGATATTCAAACAATTTCATTAAAGCGTAGCACCTCTTAGCAGGTGGGTGAGTGCGGGTGTTGATAAACATTTATAACATGATCAACCATTGTGTTTGCCAACACTATAATCAGCATGACAAATTTATGAATTTGTTTACAAGCTCTTAGGTATCCAACCTAAATAGGTAAACTACCTTACAGAGTGCTTTTCTATCTATAAATATAGATACATTCAGAGATTTGCTGCTTCTTTAAATTGCACATATTGGGCAAAAGGTTAGCAAATGAACACCACATTTCACCATAAAATCATTCAAATTAAACCACAAAGAGCACGTTACAGAGAAGGGATGGATTAACTTTTACCCCCAAGAGAGCAAGTAAATTTAAAAGTTGAAAGTGTCCTAAATCTATCCTGATGTTCCTAGTTTTGTGAATATACAGCACAATACTAAGCATTGTATTTTTAAGATGACAGTATTTTTAAACAATTTTATATCTTGAGACTAATTCCTGTAGTTAGAGCTAGGGCTGAGAGTCCAACCAAATATTCCCAGATGTCCTCCTACTTTACCATGTCACAAGGGATCTATCATTCCAGTTTACCAGTGCCTCAGTTTCCTTATTTGTAAAATGAGTATAATGCCATTATTGAGCTCCCTTCCAGGGAAAAACAGGAGATGTTGCAATTTGGTTTTTTTTTAATCAAATTATTGGAGTTTATCATATAAGCCGTGAAGCTGTTATACAGAGCAGGTACAAAGTATAAATTGTACTTTGTTCCAAGTGTCTGAATAGTGATAAAATATAATTTAATAAAACCAAACCTATTGTTATCTTCCTGAAATGCCAAACCAGGCATTATGGTTCAGACACAGGTGCATAGGCAGGACAAGCATGTACTTAAAACTACAAAAGTTTATATCCAGTCAGTAGTAGCTTTGGATACCCTGGGCAGTATTTTTTAAAGCATTTAGTACTGCTCTAATTTGAACTCCAACTGAAAACCAGGAGTTTTACCATTGATTTTAATGACTACACAACTATGTCAATGCTAAGAACATATTGGTGTCCTATTTCCTTTGTCACTTGCAAAAATGATTCTTTTGAAGTCAATGTACTTTTATCAGTGTAAGATTTGTGTAAATTAGAGAAGAGTCATAGCTTACTTTTTCTTGTTTTGCTTTTTGATAAAGATATCATTGATCCAAAACAGTTACTCTAACCCTTTTGAGAATAATTGTGTGATGCTGTATTTAGTGTAATTTGCAACGCAAATGTTTAATTCATTTAATATCTTTGTGATGATCTGTCTAGCTGTTGCAGAAAGAACTAGATTAAAATTATCAAATCCTAAGTGAATAACAGGTAATACCAAGATCCCAAACCTAATCCAGTACAATTCTAAAGAGAATCTAGATTGCAATGGTGATACTTAACTGGATTAGATTAGCAAAACAGAGATGTATAACAAACTGAAGTTTAGTTTATTGGTAAATAACCACATTTTTTTACAGTTCTGTGTTTTGCTTCTTGTTACTGTATTTTAATTTGCATACATACATTCCTAGAGCAAAATATGAACATGAAACATAGGAAAAAGTGATTTCATTATTTCCTTTCAAGTAAGTTTTTTATGCCTTAGCTTCTACTGAACTGATAGGCCAGACTGCTCATAGGAACAAAGGAAATAGAATTGAAAAAGGCTATGTGGGTCATTGAATCCAGTCCCTGCTACCACTGGCAGGCAACCACATCATATAATTCTTCTAATAAAAGTTATGAGCAACATCTTGAAATCAAAGTTCTCGTCCTCACCCAACTTCATATTGGTAGACTATTCTAGAACTTCATGAAAACGAAAAATAAGGATAGAAGGGACTCAAAGGTTTATATGGTCTTCCCTCTTACGTCATGGCTGGTTCTACTACATCTGAAGCATTCTTTACAGATATTTTCTGATCTGCTCTTAGAAGCAGTGCTGAAAGCCCTACACTTCTCTCATCTATTCCAGTACTTAATGGTACTTAGAGTAAGACACTTTCAGTGTAAAATCATTCTGTTGTTATACCTTTTACAAATTTGAAGACTTAGGTTTCTCATTAGTTTTATCACTAGACAAAAACCCAGTTCTTTCAGTCTGTACTCATAGAGCAGATAAAGATTTTACACTTTTACCAGTTTAAGTGATCAGAAACTGGTCTACACCTGTAACAGAACAGAAGTTCAGTGCACATAAAAATGGCAGAACCCAGTCCAGGATTTGAGACCTTCCTCTCCTCTCCCCTCCCTCCCTTTCCAAGGGTAAATCCGTGTTCTGTTCCCTACTGATCCAAACTATGCCACTTACAGAAAACCACGTAACTTAGATCAATTCTGCCTCAGGCTTTCAGAATTTCTGTACCTAACCATAGATCATAATTTCTTGAACTCTGATCATTTTCATTGCTCTTCTCCAAATTCTTTTTCCAGTTGGATTAGGTCTTTCTTGAAATATAGTGCCCAAACTGAACACAATACTTCTACTAAGGCCTCAGTAGCCCAAGAAGATGGAAGGATTACTTCACATCTCACATACAATATTCCTGTTTATATATTCCAGTATAATGTTGCTTCTTTTTTTTTTGCAACAATAACTTCAATCCTTTGATGAGTAAAATTCTTATTCTAATTTCCAGGCATATATTTATTTTTGGCTAATTTATACCCATTTATTCTTGTGCCAACATTTTCCGTTAGTTTAAACAGGTCTTCGCCCTTTTTTGTTTATTCTCTAGATATATTTCTAGACAGCAATCATGTCTCTCCAAAGCCTTTGTTTGGTTAGCCTAAACAAGCAAAGTTGTTTTAAGGCTCAGCGTTACACCAAGACAATCTTGTTTACTCTACTGTAACCAAAAACCAGTATTTGACTAGTCATGAGCTTTGGAAAAAATACCCGTTATCCACTAAAAATGTCTCTCTGTCTCTAATTATTTCCAGACCCCTCCCCCCATATATTGTTGAATGTAAAGCTAGGTTAGGAAAGAAGGTACCGTTGTTAGGGTACTGGCCTAGACCTCTGAGGCTTTGACTTGCTTTTCTTCTAACAAGTTGCCTACATGAGCTTGGCCCAGTTGCTTTAAAGGCAAGAAGTAAGTGCCTAAACACCTTTAAAATATTGCCCTCAGTCTCTGTCCCTCAGTTTTTCTCTTTGTAAACTGAAGATAATAGCACTTCAATATCATACAGGTGTTTTGAAGTTAACTACATTGAAGACTGTGAGGTGCTGATATTATGGAAACAAAGGCCATACTGCTTAACACAGAGAAAAGGATGAAATATGTATAGTACTTAGAACTGTAACAAGCAGGGTTAGCACCTAGAGAAACTCCGATGGAGATCAAGGATGGGTGGGAGGCGTCACCGAGCACCAGAGGGGAAGAGGTGCAAAGAGCAGTGGAGGAGCAGGGGCAAGGCAGGAATCTTACCTGCTTCAGGGACTCAAAAATCACCCTCTGGTCTACCTGGTTGTTGCTGCTAGAGCAGCAGTGAGGTACACATTAGGGCTGGGCAAAATTTTGCCGGGTGGTTCATTTCTAAGCTGTTTCATTGTGTATCAAGCTCGAAACAGCAAAATTGAAACAAAACAAAAGGCTCCAAAACAGCTTCAAAATGAAACGAGGGCACTCAAAACATTTCAAAAGTTTTGAAACATTTTGAGTTTCAAAGCTGGGTTTGCTTGCAGCTAAACAGAAACTAAGGAGCGGGATGGGGAAGAGGGGGGCAAGACAGCTCTCATATTGACATCTAGCTCCCTGTTAGATTCCTCACTCTCTGATCATTTTCCCAGCTCTTCCCAGGGGGCATGCACCCCCCAGGAAGAGTCTGGCACAGCCCCGCAGCTGCAGCCCTCCTGCGCCCCCAGATCTGCACGCCGGATGACAGCAGGCTGCTGCTGCTGGCAAGTGAGAAAAGTTTTGTTTTGAACAGTCTGAGGTACAGTTTTCCCAGAAACCTCTGCACCTATCTCCTTGAAATTAGTCAACCTTCAAGCCCTCAGAAGGGGCTTACCATCCCTGTAATTTTCATCTGAATGAAAAATGACAAAGCTATAGTCATTTTCACGATTCCCCATTATAGCCTATGGACAAAATGTCAAAACAGCGTTGATGAAACGAAACGGAACAGTCCCTTCAAAATGGTGAAATGGAAGTCTAAACAAAATGGTGCTGTTTCACACAGCCCTAGTACACGTGCACCCAGTTGCTGCTGCAACAGCAACAGCATGGGGCAGACTCTGCTGGGGCAGACTCCATGCAGCTCTGCCATTCTGGCACCCCCACTGAGTTGGCACCCAAGACTGATGGCCCACTTGTCCATACCAAGTTACACTACTGACAGTACTTTGCCTTGAACTGGTGCACCACTAATTTAAAACATTCTGCATTCTTTTTAGAATATACCTCTATAAAAAGATAATGAAGCGTCAAGAACTGCCATTTCTATTTTCAGCAAAACCGTGTATTTTATGTGAATTTTGCAAACAAACTCAATACATGTATTAAAAGCCAGATCGCTAAGGGTGTTTAAAATTTACCAAATCATATTAGGTGTAATGCAAGTAAGGAAAAAAACAAGGAACTTTTACTGACTGAAGTTTGTACTTTGTACCTATTGCATCTGAGGTAACACTACTGCATCACTGATTTCACACGGGGCACACTATATCAAGCTATTAATCTACCTGAAATACCTGAGATGAAATGAAGCATTGTAGAATAGGTAACTGAAACTCCCCCTTTGAAAGTAAAACCAACCACTATGAAAAAAGCACATTTGGTGTTTTAACTTGTTCTGTGCATGTTTAGTTTACCTCCCATAGCAAAGGTCTGACAGATAATAAAACAGAGCAGTCTGCCTGGGAAAGAAAACCCACCTGGCAAACAAGACCAGTGTTTTTATAACAGTTCCCCAGGCTTGTAAAACTTGGGTGAGTTTAATTAAAGTCATTGGAGATATTAAAAAGCAGGGGGGGAGAAAGCCTTAAGGCAAAGAGGATAGCATCTCTCTGGATCAATTCTTTGAAGGAGGTGGAGGAAAAGAATCTTGCTGCTAAAGCAGAGGTCACAAAGCCAGACAACAAGGGACCTTTTCCTTTCCATTTCTGTCTTTTGCCATTGGTGTCCTGTGCATCTGATCTTCAGCACATCATTTAAAGCAATCAAGAGAGAGAAACTTTGGGGGCGGGGGAAGACAGTCCTCAGGGGAGGGGACTATTTTGTAAAAAAATTTTCTTCTGATGACAAAGTTTTAAATTAACTATATACTCTCTGTACCTCTACTTTCTCTTTTGGAAAAAGGAATAACAGTTACCTAAACTAACAAGGAAACCACAAGGATCAAAACCCTTTTAGCTGCTCATCTAGAAGGTGCTGTGTGAGTAAATGATATTATCCATTTTTTAATTATACTGCAAACTCTCCCTGGTTCCTCCTTATTCAAACCGAACATGACTAAAACATGGCACGCTGCCATTAGCAAGTGCAGATGAGCTGTTGAACGGAGCACGCATTCTTGGTTTGCCCTGTGTTTATACAGTACGTTGCACAATAGGTTCTGGTCCAAGTAACAACCTAAGTGGTACTCTACAAAGACATGGGACAATTTTTTCTTTTCCTCTTCAGGCCAGGCTTCTTGTTTACCTTTAATGGTTATCTGGTCCAACTCCCTCCATAAACACAGGAATGCTATTCCTAAAGCTAATACCTATCCATCCTCGTCTTGAAAACCTCCAAATGAAGGAGATTCAACATCTTTCTTGGACAGTCTCTTCCACAGCCTTACTGCAAAGGACAAAATAAGTCCATGAATGTTAGAAACAGAAGCCTGATTTTCTTCAAATTATTTAATATTTTTGAAAAATAATTATTTGAATATTAAGGGATGTTAAACCAAAAAAAAAAAAAAAAACCCCAACCAAAAACCAGAACAGTCTACACTGAAGCTATTTAGCCCAAATTGTCCCTTTATCTTAATACTGTTTGCTCATAGAAAATATCAGTATTTCTTCCTTACTGTTCCAACAGCCTCTTAAATTAACCACTCTCTCAACAGATTTATTATTATTATATATTAGGTTAGAACAAGGTGGACAAGCTAACTTCTATCTCATTTCTTATTACCCACTACACCCACTCCAGTACCCAGTCTGCAGAATATCTTTTCTCACATGAAAAGAACCACTTGACAATACTTATTACTTAATAAAACCACAACATAGCAGGGAGGCACATTACTGAACTCAGCAAAAGACAAAAACTGAACTACCGTGTCGACTGAAATCTAAGTCAACCCTAAATTTATGACAACCCCACCAAATAATTAGTTCTATATATGGAGAAATTATAAACTTGTTATAATTTTCCAGGTATAGAATCTAATTATCAGTGTTCAATTAATTCTTCCCTCCCTCTCTCCACTGCTACAGCAGGGAAGGCAGTGGCTGGGGGTGGCGGGGTTGGTAACTCCCTTGCCCACTACCTCTCACTCACACACACTTCTTCCTCGTCTTATACTAACCACTATAAGCTAGCTATTCTCCCCATTATACAGATAGGGAAATAGCAATTGTGACAAGTCCGCTTTCAGACCCCATCTCTCCTGAGTAATTCCCTGAATGGCCTTGTCACAATTGCTATTTCCCTATGTATATAAGGGAAAGCATAACCCCATTCTAGAATATCTATCTAAATACCAGCCTACACACAGTGAGATTCTCTCTCTTTCTCCCTCCCCACTGCCAATGTTTCCAAAAGACTGAAGCTTTAACATCATGAAATTCCAGCAGAAAGAGTCTGATCAGGCATGTCGCCACCAGATGATGATCTAGATCACCATCTCGCTCTCAGCCATTCATTTGCTGTAGGTTACCAAATGCTCAGAATTATATCAACGACCTTTCTGTCAGTTCCTTTTTGATATTTCACTAACTGTATAATGTTTTAAATTACTCTAGACCAGGGCTTTTCTACTGGTGGTCTGTGAGGGGTTAATCTGTGGTCCTCGGGCTGCTCCTTGCTGCTACTCACCTCACCATTTTGGCTACTCCTGGAGCCAGTCTTCAGATGCCCACTCCCTTCAATGGCTTTCAACTTCTGCCCCTGGGGGAGCAGAGCAGGGCAAGGGGATGTGGCTACGCCTACAGTCAGGGAGGTAGAAGGGTTGCCCACCTACCTGCATACATGAAGTGCGAGGGGAGGTACTGCCCACCCATGCAGTGCTGGGGGAGCTTGCAGTTGGGGAGGTGAGGGGCCATGGCAACTGTATGGCCCTTGCTGTGTGCAGCTCCAAGCCTCTCAGTTGGACAGCCCTCTCTAGACAAATAATGGAAGTGGTGGATAAGATAGAGGTTCTCAACTGGGTTAGTGTGAAGTCAGGCTGAAGGCAGAACAAGGTAACACCTGAAAGATTAAACTTGTTCAGAAATGTACAGCTTTAGAGTTAACAGCCTTCTTCAAATGTTATGAAGAGGAGGGGTGCAGGAGATGTTACAGAATAATAAAGTTTATCAAAATTCCCTGATATTATCATGATGCACCTGGAAAATAATACTAGATATTGGTGTGGTGAAATGGACAGGAAAACATGACGTACTCAGTTGATTAACAAAGGCCTCTAATACTAATGTGTCCATTTTGAGCACCCTACTTCCTGAACAACAAATTTCCCGATACAATAAATAAATTGGAATTATTCAGGTGACTGTAGAATAAAACAGCAATCTACAATCATGGAAGTAAATTAGAGATCATGTATACCGGTATACTCTACCCTCTTCTGCACACAAGGACAGATATATTGTGCAATTAGTCACTCTTCCTTGCTATGGTATATAGCATAACAAGAAAATATTTGCCAATGAAACCAAAGCAATCAAGCAATCCTGCAAATCAACAGACCCCCCGCCCTCCCGGGTTTTAGGTAAGCCAGAAAGCAAGTTACTGTGAATGCTTTTGCCCAGTGATATAAACTACCTTTGATTAGCAGAATCTTGATTTGACTGAATTTTAAATCGTCTAATTTGTGTGTGTGAGTGTGTGTGCATTTGTGTGGATGCATGTGTCTGTGTGTACATGCAAGATGCTTCATTGCCACACACAGCATTGCTGGAAAAGTATGAATGTTCCAATTGCCTGATATGGCTTGCCTTTTTCTGAGAGCCTACTGACAGGACGCACAAGCAGCATGGCTTGTGGTTGTCAGCTGACATATAGCATTTGTTTTTCAGTATTAGCTGAATGGGTAAGTATGTGTTTGGCAGTCTGTAGATTTTCTTTATAGTCTAGACCACAACAAAAAAAAGAGTTTCAATACAAAAGTTAAAGTGAACTTTGTGTTTCCAGTATAGCAGCAAAAAAGACGATTCAAACTATGTTTGAACATAAAACAGTGTGACCTTTAACCACTTCCTGGCTTACAAGGAGCAGTGACCACCTTTAGGTGACTATAAAAAGGAAAGAAATTCACTCCATTAGGTCAATTTTAATTTTGAGCCTAGAATATTAAATACTTCCTTTGATTATGGATGGTACTAATGTGATTAAAATATTCTAATGAAAAATCCTAATCCCAGACCTACTGGCTTGTTTTATGTATATGGTTCATGTGTGTCTCACTGCAACACAACACTTATTATAAAGTATTTCATTCATTAAAACTAACATCTAATACATTCAGATGGGTTTACAGTCTTTTTTTAACCCCTTTACCCTCCTACTCCTGCTGATATAAAGGATAACCAATACAAGAAATGTCACTATCAGTACAATGTCACATATTAAAAGGCATCAAACTTAATATTCCATTGATAGCCTGATCGCCTTTACAATATTTAATTGCCTCTAAAGACCCAGGAGAGCTTTATCAGATACTGCAAAATGATGAGTGACAAAAGCTAAAGAAAAACATCCTACTATTTTCCTAAATATCTTTGTTATTATTTATAAACACTTTATCTGTTGCTATAAAACAACTCTGAGACATATGTAGACAGATAAAACACCAAATGTTTAAAATCTTTATATATTTCAAAATGATCTTTACATTACAAGGCATTGTCTTCAGATTCCTATGCATCTTCTGAGAATCAAGCTGAAATCTTTATTTGACTCATCACATTATGTGTCCGTATTAAGTTTCACATTGAATTTCAGTATTATCTATAACTTACTGCTAATATCTTTGCACCTCTGAGGCTTTGATATTTGATGGAAAGCTTCCTGAAACCTCACCTAGGGTATCATTAAATCAGGCAAGCCTCACTTTCCTATGTATTTACCAACTGAAGCATATATTCAACTAAACCTAGTTTGTGGAATCCATGGTTGGATAATCAGCTTTGCACAGTTTTCAACCTATCATTCCTATTGATAGCTCTAGATTTCAGCAAACTATTGTTCCTTGGTTCTATACCTAAGCAGCAATATGTTACCTGAATAAAATGAAAAATGGTAACCCAGGTTACATTAGTTACATTAATTTCTTACTTTTTGCTTAGCGCAATGCATCTAAAGAAGTGAAACTTATTGAGTCAAATGTAATGACATAATAAATTCTTCCCTTCAGACAATGTCGAGGCTTAATTCACTAGTGCACTTTAAGCCTTTGCCTTTAGCATCTGATGGGTCATTAGTCTGTAATCCAGCAGCCAGCCTGTTTGGAATCTAAACTAAATCAGCAAGTAGCATATCAGTAGTTTCTGAAATATGACTGGCAGGTCAAGTGTCCTTAGAAAGACTGCCTGGGGGAGTTAGGACTAGGATAGGGCATGACTAGAACAGAACCAGTGATGAATCGGAAAGCATGTACTCACTAAAGACTTCATTCATTCTAACTCACTAAACAGCAGTTCTTCAAATGATTTGACTTATACTTTTGATGTTTTTAACCAGTAGGTCATGCAATAAAATTGCCCTGTATGTGCCAATAGGCTTAACAAACAGATCATTGGCTTGCATGCTTGGGTATATTTTATTTACATTTTTCTCGTGAGTTTTTCCATGAGAGCCTGCAATGTGATGTAGAATTACTGTAGGCTTTCCCACACCATAAACTAGCAGTGCTTTACATCAGTGTTTCAAAACACCGCAAGTTTAATAAAATAGCTATCTTTCTGAACTCTAAAGAGTCAACTCCTCCACCTGAAAACTCAGAAATTTTAGCACATTATTTAAAAAAATTCAGCATCTTAAGCTGTGATAACTGGTTTTCATGTCACGTATTAAGCAAAATCCTGAGATAACCACTCTGGTGATTTTTAAAGTGTATTCAAAGTTTGTGGAAGTTCAAGATTAATTGATCAACTTTGCACAGTTTTCCCATTATGGTCAATTGACCTCAGCAGTCCTTGGTTTAGGCCCTTCAGCTGCTGAGTACACTGTGGCAATCAGTGAATTTGGTTTGTTATAGGATATGTGTGTTTCCTAACATTTTCCAGATTCAATAAAATAAGCAAAATCTCTTAACTTAAAAAAACAACAACCCAGATTCACCATTTTCTTCTCTTCCTGTTTCCACAGGATGTTGTACACTTTATCATGATTACATAAGTGAGGTGTTCCATAAAAAGTGACATGGTAGCAAAAAAACTACATGAGCTTGATGCTTGGGTTCCTATATTCAACAGCCAAGGTAGGTTGCTCCTTTGAATGAGGCGTGTTATGACTTAAGCCAGGGGCAGGCAAAATATGGCCCATGGGCTGGATCCGGCCCACCAGGCCATTCTATCCAGGCCACAGAGCCCCTAAAAAAATTAGTAAATGTATTCGCCCCCAGCTCCCTGTCAAAGCTGACTGGAGCCAGAGGCAGTAGGACCCAGAGGGAGCCCTCAGCAGGCTTCAGCAGCCCAGCCCCACCCACCCCCAGTCAGTTCCCTGCTTTCCTGCTCCTGCCCTGCTCAGACACCATGTGGCTGTGGCTCCCAGCTGCATCCCTGGACCACGGAGCACACAACCACACTGGGGGGGGGCGTGGTGAGTGTGCCTGTGTCTGGAGGCACAGGGGCAGAGTGTGTGCATGTGTTCCCGCATGCACACCCCACCATACACATGCACCTACACCTCCCCCCGCACTGCCATATATACACACACACACCCACATGCTCCCTCACCCCACACACCCATAGCCCCCACAAACCTATACCCACCCCCCACAATACAGAAAAGAAGACTTCATTTTAAGCTATTGTGCAGTCACCAGGGGTGTGCAAAGCAGGCATTATTCGATTCAGATTTGGATTCAGCCCAATTTGGGTGACAGTGATTCAATTCACCGATTCAGATCACTGTCCTGATTCAATTTCACCAAATCTGAATATGAAGATTTGGTTCTGATTTGTACAAATCAGCAGGTCCTGATGATCTCCACCCCAGAGTGCTGAGGGAATTAGCAGAGGTCATTGAGGGACCCCTGGCACAGCCTTACGAGCATGCATGGTGCTGTAGGACTGGAAAAGGGCCAACGTGGTTCCCATTTTCAAAAAAATGGAGGAAGAAGGACCCAGGAAACTACAGGCCCATTAGTCTTACCTTGGTCCTAGGGAAGCTCTTTGAGAAAATTATCCAGGAGCACATCTGCGAAGGACCAGCAAGGGAGATTATGATTAGGGGCAACCAACATGGGTTCATTCAAGGCAGGTCCTGTCAGACCAATCTGGTGGCCTTCTACGACCAGGTCACAAAATTCTTGGACACAGGTGTCGCAGTGGACACAGGATTTCTGGACTTTAGGAAGGCCTTTGACACTGTCTCTCACCCCATTCTCATTAAAAAATTAGGTGACTGTGACATCAATGCATACACGGTCAGATGGGTCACAAATTGGCTGGAAGGCCACACCCAGAGAGTGGTGGTGGATGGGTCTTTGTCAACCTGGAGAGATGTGGGCAGTGGGGTCCCCCAGGGCTCGGTCCTCGGGCCCGCACTGTTGAACATCTTCATCAGCGACTTGGACGAGGGGGTGAAAAGCACCTTGTTCAAATTCGCGGATGACACTAAGATGTGGGGAGAAGCGGGCACACTGGAGGAGAGAGACAGGCTGAAACTAGATCTAGACAGGTTACGGGGTGGGCAGATGAGAACAGGATGGGCTTCAATACTGACAAGTGCAAGGTACTGCACCTAGGCAGGAAGAACCAGCAGCATACCTTCAGGCTGGGGAACTCCCTTCTAGTCAGGACAGAGGCAGAAAAGGATCTTGGTGTCATTATTGATTCCAAAAGGAACATGGGCCACCAATGTGGGGATGCGGTCAGGAAGGTTAACCGCACCTTGTCTTGCATCCACAGATGCATCACAAGCAGGTCCAAGGAGGTGATCCTCCCCCTCTATGTGACATTGGTCAGGTCACAGTTGGAGTACTATATCCAACTGGAGTTCTGGGCGCTGCACTTCAGGAGGGAAGAAGCCAGCATCAAGAGGATCTAGAGGAGGGCTACTCGCATGATCAGGGGGCAGCAAAGCAGGCCCTACGAGCAGAGGCTACGGGACCTGAACCTGTTCAGCCTCCACAAGAGAAGGCTGAGAGGGGATCTAGTGGCCATCTACACAGTGGCCAAGGGGGACCAGCAGGCAATGGGAGAGCCTCTGTTCCCCCGAGCATTACCGGGCGTAATGAGGAATAACGGCCATAAGTTGATGAGGAGTAGATTCAGGCTTGATATGAGGAGGCACTACTTCACAGTCAGGGCGGCTAGGATCTGGAACCAACTTTCAAGGGAAGTGGTTCTCATTCCTACCCTGGGGGTCTTCAAAAGGAGGCTTGATAATCTCCTAGCCAGGGTCATTTGACCCCAGCATCCTTTCCTGCCCATAGCAGGGGGTTGGACTTGATGATCTGCTCAGGTCCCTTCCGACCCTACCAACTATGAAACTATGAATCATCAATTTGGCCATAGACGCAGCTTTATATGTTTTTTCTACATACCTAAAGGTAACAGGCATGGCTTATGAACACTGAAATGGTAGGGCGGATGGAATATCCCACAGGAGTGTTGGGGGCAGGCCCCACGTGTTCAGTGGCAGACCTGGAAATGGACCTTCTAGTCTACTTCCAGATTCCCTGCTGAGCATGTGGGGGACCCCCCAGACCCAGGAGGCACCAGTTGCTGAGCCAGGGGGGCAGAGGGAACCCCCACTCACTCCACAGTGGACCTGGAAGAGGACCAGAAGTACCTCTGGTCCACTTCTGGGTCCACTGCCAGTGAGCAGGGTCCACCTGCACTCTCATGGGATGCTCCATCCGCCCCACCATCTCAGCATTCACAAGCCGTGCCTGGTACCTTGAGGTATGTAGAAAAAACATATAAAGCTGTGCCTATGGCCAAATCATCAAATCTTTCCAAATTGATTCAGAGGGTTCCAATTCGATTTGGAGAGATTAATGGGGCTTCTGATTTGATATGGATTCAGAGATTCGGCCACCAAATCGGGCCGAATCTCCTCTGAAACAAATCAGTGACCCATGTTTCGCACAACCCTAGCAGTCACCTCTATGTGCACTACACAAACAAATGTAAATCAGGACAAAACAAATCAGTGACCCATGTTTCGCACAACCCTAGCAGTCACCTCTATGTGCACTACACAAACAAATGTAAATCAGGACAAAAATATTTTTTGAAATCAAATTAATGAGTGTTGTAGATGTTCAATTTTTAGAATATAATTTGGTATTTTTCTGGTTTTGAGATGGCAAAACCCCTTGCTGAAAGGAGTACTTCTGAGGGAAGGGGAGGGACTTCTGGTGGTAAAGGTCAGAGGTTAGGGAGTGGGACTTCTGGTCACAAGATGGTGACCAGGGGGCGGGGCACCTGTCAAGGAGTGGGGCTACCCATGTGGCCCTCGACATCTTGCCAAAAGTCAGTAAACAGCCCTCTGCCCTGACTTAAATAGTGCTTTAAAATGTCTGTCAAGGGTATCCAGTGTTTTGGATAATGGTGTGTTTTTTATATTTAAATTTTTTAAATATATATTTGTGTTATGTTTTTATTTCTTGGCAATAGAATTTCACCATTTTGAAAATTAAATATATATATATGGTTCACACATTATTTGAAATGTTTCTTGACCTCTTCATGTTGCAGAACAGACTGTATGTTCACACTTACTAAAACACCAGGCATAAATCTAAATGAAACACACACACAAGTTCAGTGCAGTATTGGAAATGTTCAGGTGCAATGCAGAGAGGCAGCAAGAAGGTTTACAAGATCATTTTTTCCCTTGCAAATACACATTTAAGGAGTGGAATTAAAGAACTCATAAGAGTCTAGTAAGAAGGACCCTGTCATCTGTGCACTCTGAAAGTTCCCAGCAAACCCATATTCTAAACTCTAGAGAAAGAATCCTGCTTTCAAATGCACATTTATAACACTTAGCACTAGGAGATGAAGAAGTTAAATGAAGGGGACAATTGCAGTACAAACACTTGTAGTGACTACACCATCTCAGACCTGTTTTACTATAATCATGTAATAATTATAATTAATGGAAATTTAGGATATACCAGGCAGGCAGGCTTGGACCCAGCATAACTTTTAGTCATTTTGTGGACATGCTCCAGGGGCAGAGGGGGTCTTTAATTAGAGCCACTCCAGGAGCCACTGTAATTAAAGCACCAGTATCCCATGTATCAGCATCCCCATGCTCCAAAATGGTGGCAAGATGCTTTAACAGAAGCTCAAATGAGTGCAGGAACACTGATACACAAGACAAGGAGGCTGGCTCAAACATGCTAATTAGCAAACTGGCAGATTTGATTAATTGAACAATTACAGAGCATTGGAGCAGCCTCCCAGCACATCTACAGGCACATCTACCTTTTCTGTTTTCATAGGCTTGAGAGCTACTTACACTTCTTCTTTTTTTAAAATATGCACTATACATAGTATATTACAGAAGTTAAATTAAATTAAAGTTTATTTTAAATATGTATAGGCAGTTCCTCTTTCTGTAAAAATATAAATATAGTTGCTTTTTCCACTGAAAAGCATCAAGAAGAATTCTATCCCTGATATAACTTTGACAATATCAAAACAAAACCTTTGGCTTTTTTAATTTAAAAAAATATTTTTTAATTCAAAAAAGAGGGATAGGATGCACATGGCCTGATTTTCAAAGAAAAATAATGATAGAATAATTTAAGAAAGGTAACTTCTGGAAATTGGGCCTCTCTCTCAGGTATTCACTATTTAAACATACATGCAGAGGAATTTCCTACTATCCCCAATATAGCAGGAAAGAGTCAGTAAGCCAGATCCTCTACTGGGGTCACCTGGCAAGGATGCACAGGCATCTACAGAGAATCTGGTCCAATATCATTAGCTAATAGATAGGATCTCTCTTCCATCTTCTCTCTCTCTGTGAAACATATTTAGAAAATGAGATTTTTTTTATTTACTTATTATTGAACAATCAAAGATGCACTGTCATTTGGGATATCCCTCTTTCCC
>NW_005841987.1:1095760-1096148 GCF_000455745.1 Alligator sinensis
TTGTACACTGAGGTACTTCAGTGACTGCAGTAAAGTGAGTCTAAAAATGCTAACTTGAGATTTGCATTATAAATGGCATATACAAAGAGTGATGTTTTAACTGTTGGTTGATCTAGCATATCAAAGATCTTTTTTTCTCTTTTTCTAAACTACTTCAGTGACTGTATTGAAGTGAATTGAAAGTATTAGCTTGAAAGTCACAAGAAATCTGGCATGCAAAAAAATCCCATTTATTTCAGTTGAACTCTTCATTACTTCAGGGCTCCTCTCCTCCTCTGAAATGCACTTCTCTCTTTCTGACTCTCATGCTATTCTCCACTGTGTCAATACTGAACAAGGTGAAAATATAAAGCACACAAAAATGTCAGGTTGCTACAATAATTGTCAG
>NW_005841987.1:1096158-1130259 GCF_000455745.1 Alligator sinensis
ATGTTGACCTGTTACTAGTACTAATGCTAGTACTTTAGTGCTAGCACTTGGAGTGAATTCAGTGACACTAATGGCTTTTCTCTTCTCCTTACCTCATGCCAACCAACTTTCCAACAGTATCAGCTATTAGTGTCATATCAGAGTACCCATTCTAGAAAAAAAACACATAGGAAAATGGAATGTACTTGCTCTTATTTCTGAGAACCAAGAGAACTGCCAACGTCATAGGGCTTAAAAACTTGCATTGTGCTCAATAGGGTCCTGCTCACACATTATTTATTGTTTGGGGGACAAGGTATTCTACATTTTGACACGTAGAAGGCGAATTAAAGATGAATTCTCAGATGGCTCAATCCTGAGCGTTTATCATGGCAAAAGCTCTCTTTGAAATTAATGGCAGTCATACCCACTTACATCAGAACTCCATTCAGACTTGTTTCTCAACTATTTTAACATCGTTTTTCTAGAAGTATTTTTAACACTTATTTCTAGGGTTCTTCAGCGAGTTGAATCCTTTCTTTCTCCTCTCCCTTTTCACAACTGTAATGGTCTTTCATCAGTAGTTTCTGGCCAGTATGAGTGGGCCCTCAGCAAGTTTGCAGATGACACCAAGCTGAGGGGAGTAGTAGATATGCTGGAGGGGAGGGCTAAGATTCAGAGAGACCTTGACAAATTGGAGGATTGGACCAAAAGAAATCTTATGTGGTTTAATAAGGACAAGTGCAAAGTCCTGCACTTAGAATGGAACAACCCCATGCACTGGTACAGGCAGCTAGCTCCAGAGCCTGAAGCTTCTCTCTGGTGCTGTGTATCCCCGGCAGGAAAGATACCTTACTCCAGCACATCGGGCTTCCCTCCCTGCTATGCTAGTGCAGGGACTGCGCGCGAGTGACAGGGAGCACCGGCGATACATGCAGCTGCACGGAGACTGCGTCCCTCGCTGCAATGTGCAGCACTAGCCAAAGGAGCACCCCCACTGCTTACATTCATTAAGCCAATGAATTTTTAAGTTAAAATGGTAAGCAAATTATGTACAGATAGTTCATCATATACAAAATGTAAACTTCCTCTTCTGAGAAAAGGTGAATCTAAATTAACGTACATTAACCTTGTTCATGTCTAAGATACCTTGTAAAAGACAAAGGTTTAGTAGCCAAGGAAAATGGCATAAACTGAATAAGTTCTCAGTCCATCATGTGCTGAACTCCACACACGTGCAAAAACACAGACAGAAACTGTCTGGAAGAGAACACTAAAACATTCCCCACGTGAACAGGGGTATTAGCTTCTCCACTCCCCACTTTTACCTCCCTGTCTGGAGAATTTTAATTGTGTTGATGTTCATAAAGAAGTACCTAAAGCCTAAAAAATCCAACTGGGTCAGCCTGATCCTGATGACAAACTTTTTATTGCTCATTTCTAACACTGTCTGAAATAATCCCAGATTTCATTTAATCTCTCTTCCAGTACTAAAAATAATAGAGAGCAATAAAATCTCGGATGGTGCATATTGCAGGAACTGCTATTTAGTCTGGTTGATAAAAATGACAAGCCTCTCTCTGAGCTTCGCACCACTATTCAGCTTTGGATTTTTCTTGATTTGCTGAAATATGCACTTCTCGTTCCATTATAGGAAGAACAAGTAGTCCATGTACAACAGGTTTGGGGGACTATTTTCTTGCACATAAACCTACAGACATAGAACTATATTGCTATCAGGTAGGTAGAAATGAAAAACAGTCCCTACAACCAGTAAAGCAGCTTTCCTAGACACCCATATGGCTTCTAAATTTAATAGCAATTATGTCATTTTTACACATGAATCACTCGGTGTGTTTTTTATGCAAATTGCTTGATATATGTAATTATATACATTTAAAAGCACAGGCAGATTTTTTTAAATAAAATACATTGACTAAATGAATGCATTACAAATTTACTTAATCCAAATTTAAATTTATTTTCTAAATGTGGTTTTACATATTCCTCCTCCCCCAACTATGGCAGACAGAAAACTATGAAGACGTTCTACTCTTCAGGAAGAGCCCAGAGAAACTGAAAAGGTCAGGCAAGATGAATAGGCCCAACATAGCTGAAAGACAGCATGCCTTTTCCATAGCAGATATGTACATAAAAGGACCCAAGAACCCAACATACCACCACTAAGCTGTAGAGCTCCACTTCAGAGGGAGGCAAATGTGGGGCCAGAAAAGCAGCAATTGTATCTAAAACTGAGAAACGCTCCTAGCTAGAACTCCCATGAAAGTGGCTTGCAGGGACAACAGGCCTTTTCCCACCACATGCAAAGGAAAACTACCTATGAAATAGCCTCTTCTCAATCCCACCCCAATCTTCTCAGGCAGCGTGTTATTTACCTAAGCTCTGGGAGGCAGGTGAAGGGAATATCAACTTTAATGAACTTGGCCCTTATCTTAATTTCACATTTCCTCTTGTTTGTAATGAACAGGAAGGTCAAACATCATCATGAAAGAAAAAACAAAGAAGGAAACAGCATAGTCCAAGAGGTATTTACAATACCATTACACTTGCATGCCCAACCTTTCTGTGCTCTGGCACAGTCCACACCCCTTTCTCCAGAATTTGTTCCACACCCAGTAATGCCCCTTCCTCATTCTTCAAATTGCTTATTGTCTTAGAGTGCAACAACCTGTTTACTTGTGATGAGCTGCAAGCAAAACTGTTCTTCCCCTTCCCTCTATTTAAGGAATGCTTTCAGCTGACGTCGGATAATATTCTTTGACCTTGAAGGCAGAAGGACTCACGACTCAATAAGGTTTCCCCCCCCCCCATCCTAATTAGCTTTATTTTATGTTCACCAGCATGGAGTTTCTCAAACATAAGTGACTTGTATCTAATTTGTTGCATTTATAATGTGTAATGGGAAAGTTAGTGTAAAATTCTCTCACCACCCCCTTTTTCTTGTTGTCAGGGAACAAGGCACATTTGGGAAACCAGTTCCTTTCTTCCCCTCTTTTTTTTTTTTTTCCCATGAAAGGGCCTTGAGATCATACCTCCATTCCTTGCCATGGTGTAGCTAGAAAGTCATTCCTAGGCTCTATGCCTGCAAAATGTCTTATGAGAGTAGTACCCTGGAGCAGCATAAAATCCATGAACTCTAATGGTGCTCCATATGGATGCAGGAGTCCATCCACTTGAATGGAATGGCAGAAACAGGGCCTTAGTGCATGAAAGCTATTCCTCACTTTTCTTTTCTCAAAGAAAATCACTTATGCAAGCATCTTGGCCACAATCAGCAAAAATAATTTAACACATGCTAAATTTAAGCACACAAGAGAGCCCTACTGGTTTCCTTCCTCACTCATCCACTTCCATGGGACTGTTTACTTGCTTGTATCAAGAGACAAATGCAAAAAGTAAAAACAGGACATAGTACTAACTGGTTTCAAGACCCATCTTTAAAATCCTCTCTCAGAGTCTAAAGGAATTTATTCTTCCTTTTGTATTTAGGCTAGGGACAGAAGTTGCACATAAACTCATTTAAGTCACCAGAAATTGGCTTAAACCTATAACAGAACATAAGTTCAGTGCACATAAATCAGTTTCAAAATGCCTGAAACTAGTTTAGGATAAACCTGGTTGAAGGTAGTCTCAGACTTAACTGATTTGGGTCAAGCCAGTTTATGAAATTTCTGTCCCAGACCCCTTCCTGGTTCAAGTTAAAACACTGTCTTCTAGCATCCCAGCATGCTTTCCAGCCCCGGGCTAGGCTGTGCTGTCTGCTCCAGCAGGCAAGGTTTGGGGGGAAGGGACTACCCACCCCCAGGCAAACCCGGTCTGAGGCCAGCGAGGTGGGTTAAATTTCCCTTCCCCCAAGCAGAGAACTGCTCTGCCCTGCTAAAAACTTATGCTGTTTGCAACTGTGGACTGTAGTCCCAGAGGCAGCAGGAAGAGGAAGTAATGAGCAGCCTGTGCGGGCCAGGAGTGGTCCCAGGTTCTTGGGGGCACGCAGTGGGCTGTGGCCAGCAGCCCTGGCATGCGGGTCGGGGAATGCAGGCCGGCAGGCTAGAATTAGGCACGGACGCTTAGTGGTTGATTAAAGATTGTTTTACTTACACCGAAGATGGTCGTGGTGCAGGCAGGAAAACTTGCTTGAGTTGCGGTTACAGACAGAAAAGAAGAGAGGCGGACAAGAGTTCCTTCCACGCGAACTCTAGCCCAATCCGGTTGAAGGCTCTAAACACGCGAGCCCGTCGCATCAACCAAAGAAAACAACTCGAAGCAGAGAGCTCTGGATACACTCACACGAAGTTTGCTAGGCTCCGTGGAACTTGCGAGCAGGGAAAAGGGGTTCGTCGAATGATTGCGCTCGGCGACGGGGAGAGGCCAGAGGTTGATCAGACCCCTATAGCCTTCTCAAGGTATACACTGGGTCCGATAGGCTCCGCAGCACTTAGAGATCTTCACAAGACGTGAAGTTCTCCTCCTCCAGATGGTTGTGGAGTCCTCCAACTTGGGCAGAAACCACTCAAGCCTCTTATACGGCTAGCAAGCCAATCGCTAGCCGCCACGTGGGAATAATTTAGAACTGGCCAATAGTGGGACACAAATTTGCATGCAAATGGCGGGAACTCCTTTGCACCGTGCATTTCTCTTTGCAACTAAGAAATGCACCCTGCAAAGAAAGCTCCTAGTGGCAGGAAATAATTTAGCAGTGCCGAAGCGCGCACAAACAAAATCACACCCTTGGGTTGTGACAGCCTTGCAGAGTCCTGCTGCTGTAATTTTGGATGGCAAATCCCAGAGACTTCAGGGGCAGCAGGAAGAGGAAGTGAACACACAGTCCATTCTAGCTGTGTGTCAGAGAGCCATGCTCTGATCCCCTCTGGCTTCTGGCCTGAGCTGCTGCAGGTATGTGGCTGCATTTTCAGTATCAAAAGTGAATGTCTGCCAAGTTGTTTCTCAGTTTAATCTGTGCAGATTAGACTAACCTGGAAAGACTGAATCGATTCAGCCTCAGGCTTTTTGACTGTCTGTACTTAGCCTTAAAGATTTCACAAGCAATCCATCTTATGCACATTTGAAGATATAATTAAGTTATTTTATTCTTCAGCTCACAAAATAGAAAATCTTACCTCGCTGGGATCAAGCATTCTGTTCCTTAACACAAGAAAAGACTGACTAGGGTGAGTTACTTCATAGCAATTGACTGATGAAAAGCCCAAATCATGGCAGCTGTCATTAATTTAAAGAGTTAACTGAGGTAGTATGGCTAGTTTTCCTGTACTAGATCCTTTCCACAAATATGTAAAGCTAAAAGCTTTCAAGAAACAAATTTACAGAAAAACATGATTCAGATTCGTTGAAAGGAATTCTCAAGGCTTAGGCTGAGTCTTGGCTGTAAATGGATATAAGTATGTAGGTATAATTAAATAAATGCACAAGAGAGAGTTTTGGGGGTGTTGGTTGTAGCCATGTTGGTCTGATGACATAAGAAAAAGTTATTTGGGTAAATGGGATCTCTTTTATTAGACCAAATAAATAATTTAAAAAAATTCTTTGCATGGTTCTCAAAGATTTTAGTGTCAAAGCAGTCCTCATTAGACCCTTCAAAAACGCCAGTGCCTGGCTTTCTCTTGGTTTTGTTTTACTATGGAAAAATAATAGAGCAATTCTTCTATTGCAAAGAACTCAAAGACCACAACAAGTCAGAATATCTTGGTCACTATGGATTCCTCTTTGAAATTTCTGGGTCTATCTACTGAATCATGTGTGGGTGATAGCACACCTAACAGTGCTAATACTGTGTTACACCCAGAGGTACCCTTAGAAAAGATCTCTCAGCATCCCAGGGTGCTACTGCAGCTTGCTGAGTGTCATTGACCTAAAATATCTGGTAAGAAACATTGGTAAGGGAGATAAAGTTTATGCTCCAATTCAAAGGAAGTCCGGCATTTATTTCCATTCAGGATTCATATCATAGTGTCCTCTCCTGGTATTTGGTGTCTATGTTACATGCTGATCTTTTCTTGTCAGACACAGACATAGTGGTGCTGCTGGTGACACCAAATCCCACTGGTGAGAGCACTTACTGGGGCTGTGGAAGGCCCTGGCTCAAATCAATCCTCACTTACACCATGTCTGATTTAAAGCAGGAACTTGAAACCATATATCCCATTTCCAGTAAAAGATCCTAACTACTGGATTACAGGACATTCTGATATGGCTGTCTCTCGGTATGGATTCACATCCCTTATACAAAGCAGGCAAAGGTAGAATATGAGTTTAAATGTATTCTAACCAGCAAGCTACTGGTACATTGCCACAACCTTCTTTTTTTTGGATAGGACCAGGCAAGCCAAGAGCATATGTAACAGACTGCACCTTACAGGCAAGATAGGCAGATTTACAGTCCAAAATTACAGTAAGTAAGTGAATTTCACTGGGCATATCAACACTTGTGCTTTAATGTGCATCAGCCTATTTTAATGTACATTAAAGTGTCACCAAAAAAAAGTGCACTTTCACTAAAAAGCATTAAAATAGGCTAATGTACCTTTTTCTAGTACCTCACAATGGATGGTGCCTGTATATGAGATCAGAGGCTGCTCTGACATGCTGTAATTGTGTCTCGATTAATCAAGTCTGCTGGGCTAGGGACAGAATTTACACATAAACCAATTTAAGTGATCAGAAACGGTTTAAACCTGTAATAGAATACAAGTTCAATGCACATAAACCCATTTCAAAATGTCTGAAATTGGTTTAAGATAAACCTGGTTCAATATAGTATCAGACTTAATTGATGTGGGTCAAACCGGTTTATGAAACTTGTGTCCCAGACCCCTTCCTGGTTTAAGTTAAATCAGAGTCCTCCAGCATGTTTTTCAGCCATGGGCTGTGCTATCTGCTCCAGAGAGCAGGGCTGGACCTGCACCTCTCCTCCCTAGCTGGAGCAGTCAGGGCTGGTTGAAAAGCAGATGGGGGAGCAAGCCCAGCTGAGGATGCAGCCCAGTCTGCAGGGGGGTGAGGGAGGTTGCTCCCACACACAAACCCCGCCTGGGGTCTGGAGCCAGAGATGGGAGTTAAGCACCCCTTCCCCCGCTCAAACTTACTGCTGGCTGTGATTGTGGACTACAAATCCCAGAGGCACCTGGAAGCAGGAAGTGATGAGCAACCTGGCAGAGTTCTGCTGTTGTGATTCTGGATTGCAAATCCCAGAGACCTCAGGGGCAGCAGGTAAAGGAAGTGAACACAGACAGAGAGCTATGCTCTAGCACCCCCCAGCTTCTGGCCTGAGCCACTGCAGGCATGCGACTGCATTTCCTGAATCAAAGGTAAATGTCTGTTCCCCTCTATTTCAATTTAATCTGTGCAGTTTAGACTAACCTGGAAAGACTGAATTGATTCAGCCTCAGGCATTTTGACTGTACCTAGCCCTGGAGTGTGGCAGTTGCTGTGTTCCAGAAGCCTCCTGTGTCTAATTAATCAGCATCCCCATGCTTAAAAATGGTGGTGGGGGCACTTGAACTAAAGCTATTTGAAGGAGCTTTAGTTCAAGCACCTCTGCCACCATTTTTAAGCACGCAGATGCTGATATATGAGATGCAGCAGCACTTAAATTAAAGCGACCCTCCCTGTCCCCCCCAGCTCAGCGATCAGTCACGAGGGGACCCTGGGTTCCCCCCCAGACCCAGGAGGCACCAGTCACCAAGCCGAGGGGCGGGTGGACTCAGAAGTGGACCTTGAAGTGCTTCTGCTCCACTGCTGAGTGCTCTGGGGATGCCCCGTGCTCCTATGAGACATTCCATCCGCCCAACCATCTCAGCATTCACAAGCCACCTGGTACCTTGAGGTAGGTAGGAAAAAAATTTAAAGCTGTGTCTATGTCCAAATCATCAAATCTCTCCAAATCAATTCAGAGGGTTTTGATTAGATTCAGAGAGATTAAAGGGTTTCTTGATTCAAATCAGATTTGGAGATACGGCCACCAAATCAGGCCAAATCTCCACTGAATCGAATTGGCAACCAGAGCTTTCCACAGCCCTACTAATTAACCACTTCCATGCACTTTTGCAGGACTATCTACTTCTCAGGAGAGTTGTAGCACTCATTACAGCACATGAAGGAATGACTGAGTTACTTTAGGTACCAATAGCAGTGAAGTTATGGCAATATGGGTTTCGGTACAGCCTGTTCTCCAGTCCATACTCAAGTCTCTTTTCACTGCTGCTGGTACCACAGCAAGCTATATTAAAACTAGTCATATCTACACATACTACTATTGTCCTTCACGCTACTGGGGTAGAATAGCTGAACCACTGGGAAAATGGATGACATGCAACAGACCCTCTCATAGTTTTCTCATTCCATTTGTTTGGATTTGTATTAAATTCCCCACAATACCCTCCCGCAGCCCATGTTGCTAAAATCACCCCCGCAATACATATATCTAGTCATATGCCTATAGATATCCTGGAAACCTACTTTCAAAATCTGAGCTCACATGTTTTCTAAGTCATCAACTTTCCTCATAAATTTTTGGGATGTGTTGATTTTTAGTGATGCTTCCCCTTAGTTTAGGAACCTATTGTGCAGCTGTAAATGCTCCAGAACTTGAACACCAGCGTCTCTGATATAAATTGCTGGGCTTGTATATATTGCTAGCCACCAGCTGCTTTAAAACATGAGTTATCAAACTATGCCTAAGACAAACTAAAACTAATATGCCAGTATGAAATCAAGGGTCAGCCACAAACCTGTTCAATGAAATAGTCTGGCACCCAGAGCACAGCAAACCATAAGTATGTCAGATGGGTACATTGTACTGTCTAAATCCTGAGACCCCACCACTCTGAGTACTTTTTCCTGTGGCTACTTCACCCACTAGGGTAGTATGATTTTATACATTACCCATCATGTGCCCTGTGCTAACTGTGTTACCCTCAGAAACTTACTGATCTGAATACCTGCATGATAGTTGCATTGTGTGGTTTTTCATCACTTCTGAATAAGTAACCATGGCTTCCTTTTTTTCTTTTGCCAACAACCCACCTTTTTATCCGCCTTTGTTTCTTACAGTGAACACTCCAAACCACCCAGTTTTTAATGTGGTCACCTCTTTAGATTTCTTGCATATCAACTTGGCATTCTCCTCTGTGTACCACATGCTGATTCTCAAGCTATCAACTCACAATAATATGTCACATATAAGTGGAATAACCCTGGTGATACAACAATAAAAAAATATACCCAAATTCAAACATTGTCATAGAGTCCGGAGGATATTATGATTTCCCAGGTTTTGCCTGGGCTGCAGGAAATTGATTGGATTTGCAGAAGGGTGGAGAAAGAATAGGGCTGGGAAAGGTTTGTAAAAGCTTTTGGGTGGTGAAATTAGTTATAATATTGGATCGTCATACGTGTAATGTACCCAAACAAAAAAGCAATCATGAAGGACAAAAACAAAAAAACTCTGAAGTAACTAAATAGTATAAAACTTCTGGGAATTAAAGTTATTAGAATTAAACTTTTAGCACATTTCTAATATGTGATCCTCTGGGAGCTCTGAAATTATCATCTTCCAAGTAAGTGATCTTTTCATGTGATTTTATTTTAGCACTATATCTAGGTATCCTCTCCATAACTTCTGTGTCCACAAGCTTATTTATCTCCTTGCTAAAGTTCAAAATCTAATTTCCAACACAGGTTACTTACTGTAATAAACTGTACAAGCTTTAAAATGACAAGTTGAAAGATACAATTTTTTAGAGTTATGAATTAATAGCCATATATGTCAAAGAAAGTGCCAACTTTTTCATATTTATAGATATATTATTGAAATGATAAAAAATGAACTGAGGAAAAAGAAAGAAAGTGAGGAGAACTATGTATAATGAATCAAACATACTTAACAAGACATGTACGACACTTTAGTGTGCATCTCTTTTATTACATTACATTAATCAAATTCTGCTAAAGACATCCATCTGAGCAAAGTGTCACAATGATATTCTATAAAAACATTCTTTTGAAAAAGAGTCTTTCTTGACAGCGGTATCAACTATATTGTCTTAAGTGATTGTCAGGACTGCATTACTCAGAAATTAACAGAATTTATGTAAGTGCCTTGCAAGCTTCCCTGAAGAAAAATAATTTAATTGGAGCAAGTGTACAAACTCTGATAACGGCTGGTAAAACATGGATAATTGATTTAACTTAGAGAAAGTTGAACTGGGTATTTTCTACTACTTCCCTTCTTTTTGTATTAACAGGAATTCTAATTTTAAAATTA
This sequence comes from Alligator sinensis, assembly GCF_000455745.1. Lineage (NCBI taxonomy): Eukaryota > Metazoa > Chordata > Crocodylia > Alligatoridae > Alligator > Alligator sinensis. Next base: position 1,106,432 of record NW_005841987.1, read on the forward strand.
TTTGCCTCTGCTACAGACAAGCTTTGAAAAATAAAATCCTCCCCTCTTGATATGAGTAGAAAATAAGCATTTAAGTCCTACACTGAGATGTTATTAATGTACTTTTGATATTCTCTATGAACAAGCAGATAAGGCCCTATGTCTCTTGATTTCTTTTAAATGTTCCTGCAAAAGAAACACCAGGAAGCGCTGAAGATTTTCATTATTAGACAGACTTTAGGCTCTGATCCTGAACTCTGGCATGGGTAGCCCTGAGTCTATAGAACAAGGCAAGAACAGAACAAGTTACAGGTTCGGAGATCTAGTCTACAAAAGAGCAGAAACAAAGATGAGGATTTTCTGATTATTACTGAGACCACGAGGGAATCAAGCAAGCAAACAATCTTACAGCACACATGTATAGTTTATTCCACTATACATTTCAAGGGCAGTACAGTGTGTTCTTCCATTCCTCCTTTAATGACTATATACTACAAAACAATGGACTCATTAAAGAAAATTCAATGCTGATTATGGTCTATAACAGTCCTTAATTTTGTAATAAGGTTTAAAAAGAATTTCACCTGACACTGCTTAAAACAAATTTTGTGGAATTCAGATTTTGGTTTTATTTTGTGTCATTTCCATAACATTTTCTGAAATACTCAAGAAGTGGTATTTCCTTACTCTGAATAATGTCCAGAAAAGAGAGAACTTGGATTCCAAAATAGGAAAGATCTGCAGAACTGAATTTGAATAAAATTTATCAAACAAAATTTACTTTAGTTGTCAGTTGAAACTAAGGGTCAAGAGTGAAATCTAGTGCATCATTTGTCTTCCATTACTTAGGTGGAATGGGTTCATGAATCCACTAGAGTGACATCCATTAATTAGCATTAAATAAATGCTAATACTTCTAATAAAAGGTATCATTTTGGAACCAAGCGTTCTAGTTTTTTGTAATACTTTTAAGACATTTTGCTTATGTTTGTCTTCTAATATGGGAAGATCAAGGCCTTGTTGATTAACATAAAAAATTAGATGACTCACAGTAAATAATTTTACCTTAACTCTTTCAAAATAAAGTACAAAATTCAGATTTGTTATTCCAAGTTGCTAAAAATTTTACCAGCAAATATTTGTTTTGGTCTCAAACTCATTCAAAATCTAAACTATTAATTGTGAATATAAAATTCAGAATTTGCACTAAAACTTGTATGTCTTATTAAATGAAATATGTAGTTCATGTGATCAACTTAATAAATCAACACAGCATGAATTTCAACTTGTATATTCGTTCATAATATGACCTGTTCGATTTGTGTTGGTTAGTTCCAGTCACCTAATTAGGGAAGAAAAATTCCACATAATTTATCAAACTAGCCAATACAATGCAAACTGTTAATTATTAATTTTACAATGCAGTACACAAAGTAAACACAAGCAGGGCTGGATTAACACATAGGCAGACTAGGGACATGCTTAGGGCCTTACATGAAGAAGAGGCCCAGTTGTGCTTATTTTACATATTATAATTATTGAGTAAAAAAAGTAGGGGCCCACGAGTTGGTTTGCCTAGGGCCCACTAAAGGGTTCATCTTGCCCTGAACACAAGAGAGTTACAAGTATGCTGAATCAAAATTTGGTCTTGAATTCAAACTAGTATTCACCAAATATTTTTCAATGTTCACTCACATGCTTTTATTAATCTTGTAATGAACTATAAATCCTACCAAACCCTCAGACAACTTTCGGTGCTACAGTGAGGCTGCAGGGTGATTAGGAAAAATTCAGATAAAATCCACTGGGTTTTTTTCCTATGGTCATTTTCTCTTTCTGATGCTTTGCGTGTGATACGTGAGCTTCCTCAGAGGTATTTTCTCATCTAATCATAACTCCCCACACATCAACAGAAACTATGCTATGTGGTCCAGCAACAAAAAATGAAGCGAAAGATGTACTTCATTAAAAACATGGATTTAACCTACTGTAAGTTAATTCTTAGGTTGCAACAAAAGTCCCAGAAAAGGTGAAAATTAAAAGATGCACCTAATGATCTCTGTAAATTTAGAATTAATTTAATTCTTCCAGAAAGTCTCTCAAATGGAATGGTGTTAACAGTTATAAAGAGAAGGTTGCCTTGCAAACATTAGCATAGAAAAGAAAAAAAAAAAGCAGTCCTGTTAAAACTTTGTTAATGTATTTGTGTCCCTCCATTCAGCCTTATCACTGCATTAAAGGAAAACTGATCATCAGGATGCTTCTGTAGATTGTTGGGTAGATATTTTTAAATATACTGGACTGGATTCTTTGCCCAATTAAGGCTATTCCCCCCAGCCAGCATTGCTGAGTCGCTGAACATCAGCATGCCTAGCCAATGAAAGGATTGTGCTGGGCCAGAGGAATCCTCGGAAAAGAACCATCCTCTGAAAAGAACCACCACACAGGATTTTTGCCTGCCCTTTCTCATTTGCCCAGCTGGAGAAGCCCTTCCTGAGGTTGATTTCTGGTTGCTGGGATGACTTTTTGGGACACAAGAAGCCAGCGTAATATTAGATTATACTGTTTTACAAAGGGGACTGAGCCAGTTCCTAGGGATCCTGTCATTGGTGGAATGGAGAGGTGACTTAAAACCATCTTTGCCTCTCCTCCCTGACAAACACTTCTAGATACACTCTAGAGTCACTTCTAGAGCACAACTAGACTGGTCCAGAAAAGAATAAACACACAAAAGCCAAACACTGTCAATAGGAATTCAGTTATGGAGATATGGTCTACATTTGTCCAAGTCATCCCATCTCCAAACTATACAGAGTTCTGATGAAAGGAAAGATACATAAACCCTGGTCTTCTCTCACATACACATGGGTAAATCTGGAGTAGACCTGATGAATTCAGTGGTTACACCAGCATAAAACTTCTGCTGTGGCATCAGAAGTAAGCCTGCTGCCTGCCTGTATAGGTCATTCCTGGATAGGGATGAAATCTGTGACCCCTCCCCTCCAGGTGTGGAGGGACACCTCGAGGTAAAAAAGATGATATAGGAGCAGCGTTTCTCAACTCATGGGCCGCAACCCAAAAGCGGGTCGAAAGAATATATGAAAGGGTCATGAACAACCTTTAAAAATGAATCAACAAACTTTAAAAATTGATTCTCCTTTAAAGGAGAAAAACATGGGAAACTGTGGTTTTCCCTTGCAGGCCACCAGAGTTCTACTTGAGCCCTCCCATGGCCCACCCCCCCTGCCCACACACTGGGGGCTGGGGCCTGAGGGTGGGGGGAAGTGGGTTGGGATTGGCCATCGACATTTACAAATCGTCATTTTGGTCCTGGTCCAAAAAAGGTTCAGAACCACTGATGTAGAGCAACTGTGTTAAAGATGCAGCCTGCAGGCCGGATCTGGCTCACAAAGCTGTTTAATCCACCAGAAGCCGCTCCCAGAAAAGTCAGGAATTTGGGGGTTGGGACAGGGCCCACCACTAAATTTCTAACTATGGAGCCCTGTTCGGTATGCATGTTATCAGCTGAGGAGTGAGCAATGACAATGGATAGTCTGTATCACTACCCCTTGCCCCACTACCACTCACCCTGATGTCACTGCCAGGTCTGGATCTGGCATACTAGGAGCCCATGGTCTAGATTGAGCCCAGGGACCCACCTGCGTTTAACACCCCTGGTGTGGAATATTTTGCCCCTGAGTCAAAAAGCCTGGACAGACCAGGCAGCACAACCAAAACAAGCATGCAAAACAAGCATTCATCACTGGATTAGCAGCTTCACCAAACGCAGCGTCCCACTTTTGTGAGACATTGACTGTTCCCTCTTTCTTGCTTTATGCCAGCTCTGTAGAGATTGCTGTAGTGCTTAGTCTACAAGGATAGGGACAGACATTACACATAAACTGGTTTAAGTGATCAGAAACTGGTTTAAACCTGTAACAGAACAGACGTTCAGTGCACATAAACCAGTTTGAAAATGGCTGAAATTGGTTTGAGATAAACCTGGTTGAATGTAGTATCAGACTTAACTGATCTGGGTCAAACCAGTTTATGCAATGTCTGTCAGACGCCTTCCTGGTTTAACTTAAATCAAGACTCCTCCAGCATCCCAGATGCTTTGTGGAGCTGGAGCAGAACAGGACTAGCCGTGCTCTTCTTCTTCCTAGTCAGAGCACTATCATTGCTCCAGATGGCTGGGGGACTGCAGCAGCTGCCAGGCTTCCCCCTGCCCTACCCTCCCCACTGGCTGCTCAAGCAAGGATCCCCCCTCCCACCCCTCTCCCATGGCAGAGACCCTAGCACAGGGACCAGGCCTGTGGCCATGCCCACCACCCCTTGCCAGCTAATGCTGAGAGGTGTCTGTGCAGATCTCCAATTTCACTGGAACAAAGGGCAAACAGCTAGTGGCTTGCAAATGCAAATGCACCCTGCAGATAAGAAGAGCTTGAAACTAATGAGAGATGTTTTCTTTTGTAGGGGTTGATGAGCCAATAAACTTTGTTCTGACAAACAACCTGCTGGGAGCAATCTGTCAGTCTTCAAGATCGGACAAAGAAAGGTGTTAAAAAAATGACCTGGTTCGCAGACAGCTTGAAAAAGCAGGGAGATGGAGATTGAAAAGCTCAGCATCAACAGATGCAGGGTCTGGCAACACTCCCCACCCCTTGAGCAGCCAGTGGGGAAAAGCCTGGGACTGCAGGCCAGGGTGGGGGTTAACCACCACCTCGCCCCCTCAATCAGAGTGTCCTGCTGGGGCCTAGCCACACCTCCCACCCCCTCAGCTCAGCACTACGAAAGGAAAGGGAGGTCTGATCTAGCATCCCCCGGCTTCTAGCCTGAGCCACTGTAGGCATGTGTCTGCATTTCTGGAATGAAAAGGGAATGTCTATCCACCTCCAAATTGGTTCAAGCTTTGCAAGTTGGACTAACTTGCAAAGATTGAATCAATCTTCAGGCTCTTTGAATGTCTGCCCCTAGCCCAACAGTTTCTGATTGTACAGTGTAGACAGAATGATTAAATAAGGACTGTAAGGATCCTCTAGCACCAGGCCTATCCTTTTCCAAAAGCAGTTATTCTGGGGTGATCTGAAAAAGCCAAACCAGCCCTTCACGGCTTCAAAGAGCCACCAGAGTTTTGGCCCTGTGTTAAAAAAAAAAAAAAAAACCAACTCTTTTTAATCAATATTGATTACTGTTTTGCCTGTTTCAATGTCTCCATTTTTCAGTGGATCCAGTCCTGCAGTTTTACATGTATGAGTGACCCCACTCACATGAGGAATGCCATTGAATTAATGCATTGTGTTTTCAGGATCAGACCCAGCAACTGGAATTTGCCTCTCTCTAACTGACAGCTGCCATGTTTAATGATAAAGCAGTGAGGATGAACTTTATTTCAGAAGGCAGTTTACAAACTAGAAGAAAAAACATGTTTTACAAGAAACTACTGAAAAGCAGGCTGCTCAAATGTTACATTGAGATAAATTCTAGATATAAAAACATTTTAGTCAATTTAACAGATAACTTAACCACTTGTTTCATTATACTGATAGATATTTATAACTATATTTTAATGAATTTACCTTAAACAGCCTGATTTTTTAGTAGCTCTTAATGGAACTTGACTTTTCTCTGCCCTAATCTGCCTCATGAGATTGTCCAACGACAGCTTCCTTGGGGATTATTCCACTTTAAAAATCATTTTAGTGACTCCCTCCCCTTTATAACACGACGGAGTGATTAGAAAAGCTTTCATAATTACACTGCAGTTTTCCTTTAAGACACATATGAAAATTCCTTCTCTCTCTCAGCCCTTGGCACGTTCAGAGTTACTGTTCCCACTCACAGCTGTCACTACCATGCAAACTTAATAAATTCCATCTATGCATGACTTACTTAGCTAACCTCCATCCACCAGAGATATACGCATCCTATTCAGACAAGAAAGGACAGTAACACAGTAAAGCTTCAAAACAATAGCTCTTGCATTACAACTTTCTATAATACAGCAAGAACCTCAGTGAACCCACCCCACAAAGAAGTTTCCTTTCATAGTCTCTTACCCATAGAGATCTATATTTTTTTCATTCAAAAACAGTTGAAATGCAGACAACTACCAACTGAGAACAAATAAAAAAAAAGACTTCCAAAATCATAAAGGTATTTTTGCTTTACCAAAATTCCTCCCCAGAACATGAAGGGTTAGATTCTTATCCCATGTACATTTCCAGTCAGTAATAAAGTGCATGCAATTGTTGTAGATTTATATCAAACAAATTAGAGAAAGATCTGGCCCTAAATAAATAGTTAGCCACCAGCCTGGCACGTGTATTAGGTTATAACCAATGATACATGCAAATCCTTCCAAGCTGTAATCCTGCACTGTTTTGAGCACCCATCAGTCCCACTGGTCTCTCTGAGAACAAACAGGGTTCAGTTAGTTGAATAGCTCTGCATTGAGCAACAGTACGCACTTTAAGAGCAGTAATTATGTCCATGTTAAACAAACACTCCCAAATGCCAGGTAAAATGCACATCATACTGCATCAGCCGACCACACAAGGTATCTGGAGGCAGTAAAACAAAAGTATGCTTCACTTTGAATTAGAAAAGGAAATCACTGAAGCCTACAAGCAACAGAAAAATGCAGGATACATCATTTTACTAGGTGCTTCCTTGCAAGACTTCTATGGGCCAAATATTGTACTGGCTTTCACTCCATGTAGCTCCGCAGGAGTCAGTGCAATCATTACTCCCAGAGCAGAGGAAAGGAGCCAAATACAATAGAACTGGGACAATATGCAGGCAAGGAAGAAGGCTGACCAGGGCATACTGGAAAACTTATCTGTTTTCCCAGGCTCTGGATTAAGCTACGGGCCTGGCAACGTTTGTTCTGGTAGGTAAGGAAGTGAAGTGATTCAATGGGAAGTAGGTAGGTATGTAGGTTTATTCTGACAGGAGAAAGTGACCATTTGAAAAGACCTATTGGGCCAGATCCTCTTCTGGTACAAATTCATCTCTAGCTGAGGCCTACTGCCTCAGCTACAAGTCTCTCGTACCTTACCTCTTGCCTCTCTACAAGTCTTCTTGTAGAGACTGTTGGACATGAGCAGGATTTGAAGCATTATGTGAATATGGAGAGTAAAACAGGATGAGCACTCTGTTTGTTTTACAGCAGAAAGCCTCAGTATACAGCCCTGGCCTAAATAGAAAAAATTGTAAAAAAAAAAGAGTGCTTGCTGGCAGCTATCACTCTCCCTGCATCCGTGGAGCCAGTTATCTCCTGTGGATAGTACTCATGTCTACACTCCACAGGCCAAATTCCTCTGACTCACCTATTTGCTGCCACAGCCAGTCCAGGACTGAGCACCTATTACAGTGTGCTGATAAGTAGGAGCTGAGGATATACAGTAGCGTGCAGGAAGTGCTGTGCTGGATCTAATCCATATGTTTTGAATTTTCCTACACCAAATCCCACTTACAATCTGCACCTTGCCTTACTCTACGAGGAAAGAAATTGCACAGCAAATGGTGCATGAACCACAGCACAAAGGTATAGTGTATAACAAATATAATTTTAAAATGCCATTTATTATTGCATATTAATAACATTAAATTCCATTATGTTCTCAATTTCCACTTGGAAAATGGATGTCATAAGAGCATCTATAAATTATTAACATCTTTACTAAATGAAGGACCATCAAAAAATTGTCACATGCAATCCATACACTATATGACTTAAGACACAATTGACAATGTAACTAATATTTTTAATATCCCTGGTTACTTCTTAATTACAAGAGCTCAGATATTTTACAGCACTAGTTGTAAGTTTGAAACAAAAAAAAAAATGGTTTGAATAGTACTTTTAACATTCGAGGAGCCTGATCCTGCATTTTGCATAGAGCCCAAAACTCTAAGCATACTGCATATTTCTGAACAAGTGGGTACCTTCTGGTATGCATGGAATGAAGAAATAGAGCCCCATAGTGGTTAATCCCCAAAGCTAAAAAAATACTACAAACATTGCATCCTTAATCTATAATCCAATATTTTAAATAATTTATTCAAATGTTACCTATTGGAATGTTTTTGTTTTAATACAATAAAGGCGGCGTATTTAGCTTTGTGCATTGTTTCAATTTGGGGAATGATTCACAGATTTTTTCCAAAATGACAATTCCTGTTTTTATTCAGCAGCTTGAACACTAAGTCAGAGCACTCTTCAGACTGCAAATGTAGCAATTATACCAAGTAATGCTTTGACACTGTTACCACAGGCAAGTGGCCAAAGTGCATCAGCAGTCAAAATATCTAAGCAAGTTAACAAGCTCCTTTTACTCTCTGCAGAGCAGGAGAAGAAAGGGAATCCAACCCCTGAGAAATGTTAAAATAAAGAGAAAGAAAGGCTGCTGGTGTTTGTTAAAGAAAATGGTGTCACTTTCTTGGTCTGATCAAGGTGTAATATCTAAGCCCCTGACAGATGTCCATGGCTGTATCTGACAGGGAGGGTTTTTCCAGTTCAGATCTGCTGTCTGTTCTTGACTAATGAATGACTGCAGTCCACCAGCATGTATGTTCAAACTACACCTTGCTCACATAGCTTGGTCATTGGCTTGGTGCTCTTTTTTCTTCTTTGCCCCCATTTTTTTCTGTTCCATTTTTTACAAAATACCCCCACATGTACCATACAAAAGACATCTAAACTCATTAAGTAAATTCCCAAAGAACTATTAACAATCATTTTGCTTCAGCCAGAGATATCAGATTTAATTAGGTGATCAGTGTTGATGGGGTACAAAAACAAAAGCCATCTCCTGTCTGAAAAGGTTCAGGTCCCATATAGGCCCCATTCTTCCCTCTATGGCACAGACAATAATTGAGCATTTTTAAAGAACATACAGATGAATAGAGGAGACTGTGTTGCAGACAAAAGCTTTCAACTAAGATTTGTTTTCCTTTCTCACCAGGTGACTTAAAAGGGGGGAAAAAATCATATCTGCTATAAAGAAATAGCTATAACCTACCCTGAGATCACGGTGACAGAGAATATAAAACAGCTCTAACAAGGATAATTTTTGCAAGTGATTAATCAAAAAGTATTTAGCCAGTCATTTTCAATAATAATCAAAAGACCTGCTTAAAACAATAACCATTTTGCAATAATAACAGTTTTGCTCATTCAAATGCAAGCAGGCTTTGAAGCCTAAAATAAAATGGCTAACTTGCTCACTTTTACAATGGTTCAAAAGACTAAAGGTTTTATTTAATATGATGTATTATCTGATCCAGATGACTGGTACGGGGCCCATAAATTCTATATACCATTATACCATATTTAACATAGTAAAACAAGGTACCACAATGGGTGAGTTTTTTCATTATTTTAACCCTTGAGTCAGTATTTTTTCTAGGTCTTCTCAATTGACATTTTAGAGTAGCGTTATCTCTTTGGTAGAAATTTGTACATGATGCAGATTTTTTCAAACAACTTGAACAGACTCTCTAGTTCCTGACATTTTACTGAAAAGAGCTATTGGCATTCCTTTTTTAAAGCACACCTTTAAATTCAGAGACTTAAGAAATACTAACTGATGGTGCATCATTTTTGTACAATACAGTGTTTGTGGCACAAGCTATTCCACGACACTAAAAAATGCAATGTTCTCCCCATCTCTCCTCTTGTAGTTCAATAGTACTGACCTGAGAAAAAGCAAATCCCATGTTAGTTTCCTCATGTCAGTCTTTAGACCTCGGTACGTTCCAAGCGTATACCTTTATAATTTAAGGCTTATAAGAAGCACGCACCAATTAACACTATGGAACAAGCTTTTGATACAAACTGCCATTAAATAAACACGCCAGAGCTTTTCAAAACCAGAAGCTACAAATGATAACAAAAGGAGCCAGCTGATTCAGTATGAAAGCTCAAAAACCCTTACCCCAAACCTACTCTGATGCAGTTATACTAATTACTCAAAAAAGCCCTGCCTCTGAGGGCCCCCAGGAGCATCATTTTTAAAAACTGTCATTTTAGATTTTTAATCATTTAAAAATGTTTAATTGACTATTTTATGCCTTTGAGACATAAGTGTTACAGTCTGCCCCAGAAAGAGTAATAGGGTACTTTTCTAACCCTGAAAGTCAACAAAAAAATAATTTGGAAGTATTTTAAACTTATTTTATCTAAATCCCTGACAGTTAATTTGGTGTGAATAACTGCAACAGTAGGAAACAGATGTTAAGGGGCAAGCATATAGTTAAGGTCAAAACAAATGTAAAACACGGCTTCCATTTCTAAGGGGGAAAAAAAGATTTGTCCAGCAACAGGTTTTATGCTAAACCTGCTTTTTTATTGTTCTGCCTGTGATATCTGTAGACTACACAATGCAATACTGTCTGCCATAGTGCAATACCTCTCAGCACTAGTAATTTAAGACTTTCTTCTCTGTAATACACTAAACCATCATAACCTGTCTCTTCCTATTTAGTTTAACCTACAACCACCACATACTGATTTGGCTGTGTGTGGCTTTCTCTATTGCCATTTATTACTCTGCTCGACTCCTGAAATTCTGTTTGCAATTTAAGGCCACAAATTAGAAGCGTAAGTCATCTGTTTCCTATAATCCCCCTGTCAGGACTGGAATCACATTTGGAGCTCAGCACCAAGCCTGGTCCTAGGCCTTTACAGCTTCCCTGATTGGCTAAGCAGTCTAAAAGCTGTACTCTGAATAAATAACACACACACAGAAGTACTGGGCTTTAGAGAAAAAGAAAGAAAGTAGTTATCCAAATATGTCAGAAAGGTAAATATGATTTTACTCCCACATTCTTTTTAAAATTCACTTATGGCTTATGACAAAAATCTTAAGGTAAGAAATTGGGATTTTTTTTTTTAGGGTTTTATTTTTTTATGCACTATTATATATTGATGGCCACTGCTCACCTTTTTTTCAATACCAGTTCTGCCACTTTCATCACACAGCACATTTTCCTAGCATTGGTGCCGTCTTTTGCTGTTCTAATTAACTGTCCTTTCCCTAACATGGCAGTCACTATAAGAAACTAAAAAGGAGATTTTAACATGCTCACTCCACTTTTGTCTTTTTTTAAAATAATTATTCTAATGAATCCTTGTATTTGTTCCTTTGTTGCCAGAAGAAAATTATTTTTAAGTGTGTAGATGAGAAATCTTAAAGGGGGTCCTTTCCTCATAACAATGAAACCTTAGTTAAATAAAAAAACAGTTCTTTCAGGCAAACATTTACCGTTATGTCCACCATTTGATATTGTTTTCCTGCTCGCTTTAAGTCATTCTAATAACACAGTTTCTAACTAGCATGGCTATGGCTAAGTCTGTCAGCATTTCTTATTTACATTATTTTAAGCTTTCTTTTTATTGCATTGTGAGCAGGACAACATATCATGTTACAATCTCAAAAGAGCTAGATAAAGCATCTGTATGGACACCAGTGCAGAACAACAGTATGTAGCAAAATTCTCCCTTAGCTAACAGCACAACTAAATAGTTCTATTCTGCTTTGAAATATAAAGACAGGCAGAAAGAAAGGATTAAATATCATTAATAAAGATACATCTAACTGACTCATGTTTATGAGCAGAACTAGTTGTGCCTAGTTTTTGAGCCTGGAACCAAATAGATCAATATATAATATATAAACTAAATTACATGTTGTATTTTATAGAAACCCAAACACTAAATTCTGTAACACACAATCGTACAGAAAAAAATGTAATCCAGGGTAAATTGCAGCAAACATTTCTTTAACTGATTTAAGCAAAACAATATTATAATTTGTTTAGGTTAGAGGAGTCCCAAAAAAAGAACATTCCACTGATCTTTGTGCTTCTGTAACTTAAAAATTGGCTTCACTTTTAAGTGAAATTTGGCAGGCTGCTAGTCTACAATGTGACTAGGATATTTGGGCATGACAAAATTGGCCAAGATATGGTATTTTAAATGGGACTACTGTTCATGCAATTTCCTAAGGATTTTTTTTTTACTATGCATTTAGTATTACAAATTTATACACACAAATAAATATGCATTATGGGTCCATAATACACAATTGCGAACTATTGTCAAGATGCATTTACAACTTGTCCTGTGATGACTCCTGAGCAAAAAGGCTCTCTCATGATAATGAATGCCCATTATTATAAATAAGCACACTGTAGAAATAACTCATTGCACACAAAAGCACACCCAAACCATTTGGTTTGTTCCAGAGCTCAGACACCAGAACTGTTATTAAAGAGCTGTGTGTTGGAAGAGCAACTGGAGTATTGCCGTATAAATGAACAGCATGCTAAGGAGCAGATGTTGCTCTCTGAAAAAGAAAAGGTCTCACACCAAAATGTTGGTGGACCTTTCTTTGTGTTTGAAGACAACTGAACTTGATAGATTCTGATCTTTAATCCTATTGGTTGTGTGTCTGTGGATAAGGTAATGATTTAGCTGTGGCAGGGGCATCCAGATCAGCTCTTTATATGCCCAGTGTTGATTAATCATCGCCAATATTTAGATCTATATCAAAAACTAAAAATGTTGTCTTTACTCAAGGGTCCTTGAGGAATCGTCAAGGTTTCAGATAAATTTCAGTACAAGAAAACCTACTGACTATCTTCCTAAGTAAGGAACAGAAATACTGAATGCCAAGTCCCACACAGGCAGACACATGGTATGGAGTCAAATTGGCCACTGCTTTTATTAATTATCAACTGAACCAAACTGAGCGACTTAACCCCAGGCATGGAGTCTGAGCCAATTACACTGCAAGCCATGCCATTGTACAACCTACTTGAAAACACAATAAAAAAAAAAATCACTTGTTCAACTTATATCTCATTCCACCAACATGCATGACATAGCTAAAAATGCTGTAATTCAGTTCCATGGGTCTGAAAAGCCATCTCCATTCTGTTGTGTTCACTGGCACATAATGTTATGTAACAATAAAGGAAAATTGTTTTCATTTGCTTGTCCTAGAATTATGAAGTTTTAGGAAATGGTGCCAAACGATTTGCCATATGCACAATACAACCATATTTTACATAGTGGATCATATAAACTGTATCCCAAAATGCTTTACATATTTAAATGCATGACAGCAGTCTAAAGTATAAATTACAGAAAACAGTGGTGTAAAGATACTGAATTGTGAACAAATGAAAATTTTCAGTCCTAAAACTGATAAGAACACTATATGGCACTGTGTAAATATCAGCTAATTAAGTATTACCACCTCACTGTGATTAATATTATTCTTCTATTTAACAAGGGAAAGAAGTGAGACATTGAGGTTTTGTGCAGATGTTCTCAGGACCTGATCTATGATCACATGGCTTACTTTATGCTGCACAATCATATATTAGCTCCTGCTTGTGTAGACATTCACCAGTGATGAGAGCCACACTGGGAACACGATGTAAGTCAGGGTTGAGGAAGGGTGGTCAGGATCAAGGGTAGCTAGCAGGTCCATGGTGGGGGGGTTGGCAGGTCTGGGGGGTCGGAAGTGGGATCGGGGGGCTGGTGGAGGGGGTTGTCCATCTAGGGGTAGAGAACCTGGGAGACTAAAAATAGCCCAGTCAGGGTTGGGGGGTAGAAAGAGTACAGCTCTGGGGCTGGGGCAAGTGCCTGAGCTTTTATTAAATAGGGCTAACCCGTGCCCACTCTAACTTAATGCACTTCCTCAGGTGAACTAAGTGAGGTCAGGCTGGCTATTTTTTGTCCAATCTAAGCACCCCAAATGTATGTATAAATCGATGCTTAAATGTAATGTCTGCATGTACCCTAAGGGTAAGTACAGACCGTCAAAAATTCCAATGCTGAATCGATTCAATCTTTGCAGGTTAGTCTAATTTGCTTAGATTGAACCAATAAGCAAGTAAGCATTCCGTTTTGATTCCAGAAATGCAGCCACTCAGGCCAGAAACCGTCTCAGTGGATCAGGCCAGAAGCCAGGGGGTGCCAGAGCATGCCTCCCTGCTCAGCTGGAGCAGACAGCTTGGGCCAAGGCTAACCCTCCCACCCTGCAAGGCAGGGTTTGAGAGAGAGGTGCAAAGCATCCTGTGATGCTGTTGGACTATGAGTTAACTTGAATCTGGAGGGGATCTGGGACAGAAGTTCAATAAATCAATTTAACTTAAGTCAGTTAAATCTGATACTACGTCCATCTAGGTTTATTTTAAACCCATTTCCGCCATTTTGAAAGCAGTTTATGTGCACTGAACTTCTGTTGTGTTACACGTTTGAACCAGTTTCTGATCACTTATACTTGTTCGTGTGTAATTTCTGTCTCTAGCCTAAGAGATTAAGTGCTTTTCTCAAAGCCATCTAGAAAGCCAATAGCAAAGCCACATAGGGAAGCAATTGTTCAAGGTCCCCAGACCTCTACTTGATCCACTACATGATACAGCCGTAGTATGAAGGTCACAGGGAGAGAAAACAAGAACCATCTGCAAAATAGAAATGACACCATCATGCAAGATTTTAAAACAGACGAAAAATTACTGAGATAAAAACTAAAGTGTGTACAGAGGGATGAAAACTAGAAGAGTATGGAAGGGAAAAATGTGAAAGGGAATGATGTTTTCTAGTTACAGCACTGAACTAGGATTCAGTAGATCAATTATTGGACTGTGTCTCACTCAGCTAAAGCTCAGTCTTGCTTGGAGACTGTAGTTCCCACCATAATACAAATAGTTTTAAAAACAATAACACAGTCCATGAGAAGCTGGAAAAAGCTCACATACAGTTTTAAAATTAAGATGACAATTTGTGCTAAAAATCTCTGCAAGAGTGGCACAATCTTGTTCTCTTTTTTGGAATCAACAATAAGGTGGGCATCCACCTTACACCCTCTAGCAGTCACTGAGAGAAAAATTTGGCCCTATATCTATATTAGTAGAAAGTCAGATTGTAAGAAATCAATCCATTCATTGTTTTGTGGCTCCAAAGTCCTACAGGAAGTGTCACAAATATACACAATGTTCCCAAATACTAGATTTTGCCTATAGATCTCCTAGTTTTCTGACAGATGTGTAAATTCATATGCAGCCAAAAAGCTCCCTAGTGATAATACAGCTGTGCACGCTGTAGAGTGTAAATTATTCCAGCTAATGTCGGCATTAGCTTGCGGTCAAAATGTTTCCTCCAGACCCACCTTTTGTGTGCAGGTGTAATATAGCCTGGGGTCATTTGGGGCCAATTTTAGTCTGTAAAATCAGTTTTGTCATACTGAATATTCTTTTGTACATTTTGAAATATATGCTAAGAGATATGAATATTTGAGGAACTGTTCATTTTAGTTATTAGGAGAAACAGTTAGTGGGAGATCTCAGTTATGCACAGACTTTCTTAAATGCCAAATATCAGTAGATATGTGGGGGTATAACAGAGCTATCCATTAGGGCTGTGCAAAACAGCACCCTTTCATTTCGACTTCCGTTTTGATAGGACAGTGTTTCATTTTGAGTTTCATTTTGTTCTGAAACCACTGTTCCATTTTGTTTCATCAAAACTGTTTCGCTGTTTCAATGCTGTTTTGACATTTCACCCATAGGCTGTAATGGGGAAGCACAAAACTGCCTATAACTTTGTCATTTTTTGCCTTATTTGGATGAAACCTGCAGGACTGGTAGCCCCTTCTGAGGCCATGAATTCTGCCAAGCTTCAAGGAGATAGGTGCAGTGGTTTCTGGGAAACTGTACCTCAATATTTTGAAAGCAAAACTCATGTTGCGTATGTGTTAAGGCACAGTGGGGTGAAAGCTGCAGGCATGGTAGCCCCTGCTGAGGCCACAAAGTCTGCCAAGGGACAAGGAGATAGGCACTGGGGTTTCTGGGAAACTGCACCTCAAGCTGCTGACAAGCAAAACTTGTGCCATGGGTGATACTGTGTGTGTGTTAAGGTGTGCCCTCACTCATGCTGGGGGCTCTACACAACATGGTAGTGTGCCCCAATTAGGACTCCTCCTCCCCTACAGCCTCAGTCCAGTCCACCATTTTAAATGACAACAGGTAATAAGCAAGCAGCACAGTAGCACCAGCAGCATCACAGGCAGCCCAACTGTCGCAGACTAGAGCCTTTCTTTCCTTTCCTGCAGGAGCTTCTTCTCCAGCAGCTGCCACCCTGGGCTTAGATGTTCGCACTGCCCAGGGCCCTGCGTCCTTCCAGTCAGTTGACTGGGCACAGGTGCTAGGGGTGTTGGCCTAAGGACATGGCACTGGCAGACAAGGTCCTTTGGGTCAACCTGGTATATTTTAGTAGACCAACTGAATAGTTAGAGAAATATATCTTAGCAAGCTTCCAAGTTGAAAAAGCCTTCGTCAGGCTGAGGAAGTACCTGAAGTTGGTGTGTGTGCTGCTGTTCCTAGATGGAAGGAACAGTAAAGAAGCCAGAGCCTGGCATGCAATACAGGCAAGAAAGCCAGCCAGTGAAAATGGAAATGGAGGTGTCAGGGGGTGAAGGACAGGCTGGGGGGGGGGGGGGGGGGGGCGTACCTGGGGAGTCAGATGTCCGGCAGGTTGTAGTGTGTCAAAATTTCAATGTCTATATTGAGTCCATGAAGTTTTTTTTTACCTAGGAGGCTGATGAAGTGAAGTTCATAGGCCCGGCTGTGAAAAGTGGTTTGTAGATTCAAACAAGCACTGAACCTTGCTAACCTAACCTCATCACCAGAAGGCAATTTCCTACAGCTCAAAACACAAAACCTGCCAACAATCTCCAGTACCCCCACAAACTGCACACCAGAATCTGTCAAAGACAAGGATACCCAACTACCTGTGGGGACACATTTCTCACAAACAGACCATTCTGTCTCCAGTCTCTCAGGCCTGATCATGAATGGGAATTTACAAACCACGAACAGCACACACACATACCAACTACAAGTGCTTCCTCAGCCTGACGAAGGGTTTTTCAACCTGCTAACTGGCATTCCAGACAGCTAAGCTGAGCTCACCTGGAGCCCTATAACTCCACTGCGACCAGCAAACCTCAGGCCTGTCAAAGCCATGACAGGCCTAAGCATTCCCCAGCCAGGACTGTGTGCATCCGTGTGGTAGCTGAATGTTATGGTGCCTCCTAGCCGCCTTTCACCAGGGGGATCCTCGGTCCTGCCATTTCCTGGGGCTGCCACACCACTGGCAGTTCCACCAGACCTCCCTGACCCTGGCAGAGGACAGTTTTAAAATGGTCATGCCCAGAACCTGGGGCCTCCTCCTTCCCTGTAGCCCCAGCTCATACCTCCAAGTTTGTCCTGGCATGGAAACTCAGCAGGGGCACATTCTTCCCCTGCTGGCTGGTGTTGCAGTGAGTGCCCCCTCCAGCTCTGAGAGCAGGGCATTAAATGGCTTTTAAAAAATAAAAAAAGGAAATAGGTGTGGATGGAGTGAGGAGGGTGGCATTCACTCAGTCTGCACATGGAACTTGGGGAACCCCAGCAACTGGAGGTTCACCTTGAGGAACACCAACTGCTCCACCAAACCAGGATCCGAGCAGGTGCAGTGGGGTGTCACTACATCCCCAGCAATGCTGAACACCCTCTCACTCAGAACATTGGTCGGTGGACAGGACAGGTGTTCCAAGATGTGGCCAGATCCGGACTGATGGTGGGGTCTGGTGCCTCTGGACCCCACCATGGAAGCCATGCCCTTGGCCCACATTGGCAGCACCTGTGGTAGAGGAAGAGACTAGCTGGTGGATGGTGTGCTAGCATGGGACAATGGATCCCCCTCTTCCACGTCCCCCTGCCTCCACCATTCTGCCCCCCTGACTCTCTTCACCAGCACCTCCGTCCACTGATCCAGGGTTTGGCTGATGCATATGCTGCCCTTCACCCTCAGGTCACACATAGCAGCCAGCACATGGACCGTACTGGACTGCAAAGGATCAAATAATTTCCTGATGCCCTCCTTCAACCGCCTCACCAGTGCCTGCATGTCTGGTGACAGCAGCTTGCCCAAGCCAGGAACAGTGATCCCCTGGATGCTCTCCATTTGACTCTGAAGTTCCCTCACTATGGGGATCACCTGGCTAAGGAGGGCATCACCAGCGGTGAGGGTCTCGGTAGCCTCAAGGAAGGGCTTGAGGACCACCAAGACTGGGAGATGGTATCCCACTCAGCTCTGTTATGGGGGGCCACTGATCCCAATCTCCCCAAGCAAGGCCATCTCATGGATGGCCTTCTGTTGCTCCACCAGCCTCTCAAGCATCAGGTATGTGGAGTACCACTGAGTCTCCACAACCTGCATGATTTTGTGCTGCAGGATGTTCAGCTCTGCTTGTTTGTCCTGCAGCATCTTGCCCCACTTGATGCTCTGGTGGAAGTAGCCCGCCACCTTCCTGCATATGGAAATGAACTTGCTGGTGGTGTTGGCGCCATCACAGGCTTGCCAGCTGCCTTTCCACCACACTTCATGGTGTGTTTCACAGTGTCTTGTTTTTATAAAAATATATAGAAATAAGAATATATAAATGTATCTGCCTTCCTATATAAATTCTATAATATACTGCAAAATATAAATGTATAGAAACAAAAATATATAAATGTACCTGCCTTCCTGTATAAATTCTATAGTGTAATATCCAATATACTTATGAAATTGAAAAGATTAAATCAATGAATATAATAATAAAATTAAAGGATCTAGAAAGAAAGCAAAAGGTATTGTGGAATCCCACTTACTAGGCTAGCAAGTAGGAAATCATTCAACTCAACGCTAGTAGTAGCCTTCATTGTCTAACACTCCTGAGCTGCTGGAAGATAGCTCAGTAACGTTCAGACCCCAAGGCAGCAAGCAGGCCAGTTCAAACAATGCTGCTTTTTATGCTGCTTTTCCATCCCTCCCCCAGAGCACTGGGATTGGAGGGGACCTCAGGCAAGGATCACAGTCAGTGGCCAGCTACACACTCAATATGAGAGCAGTCCTTCCCCTCCTTCCCCCTCCCTCTCCTTACTTTCTGTTTCCCTGCAGGCAAGCCCAGCTTCAGCTTTGAAACTTGAAACATTCTGAAGTTTTCAAAACATTTCAACTACCCTTGTTTTGTTTCGAGGCTGTTTTGAAGCCCTTCATTTCATTTCAATTTTGCTGTCTCAAGCTTGAAATGATTCGAAACAGCATCAAAACGAAACAGCTGGTGAAATTTCACACAGCCCTACTATCCATGTCATTTTGCCTCAGGAATTCCTCTATCCAACACTGTTACAACAAGGTGCTTTTAAAATTGGAACAAGATAGACCCAAGAGAAGTCTTAAGGCTATATTTTTTTTTACCTTTTGATAGCTCATCAGCTTGCCTAAACCATACCAGGATTTTGTAGCAAAGCTAAATAGATTAGTCCAATCCCTAATGTTTTACTGGGGTTACCCCTTCATAGTTACAGCAAAAGTTACTACTGTATTTGTCAAATGGAGGTTGAACTTAGTAATTTGTGGTACACCAGACTTAAGATGACCATCCCATAAGGGGCATTGTAAATTCCATCAGAAAACAGATTTTCCCTAAAAGTATATTTTTTCTCTGTCTTTTTATTAAAAAAGTTGGCTCTGAGTAGGTGAAGCATACAGTAATCTCTTCTCTAAACCAATCAAAACGAAGTATGTTAATAAAGATTCAGGCAGCAACAGTCAGTCTCTTACACCAACATCCATCAGACAAAATTATTAACCCTACATTAATCATTGGCTATAGTCATAATGGAGTCATGTAATAGCTGAAAGATTACAAACTTTTAACCTTGTAGATGTGGTACAGTAAAGAGGGCTTGCTAAAAAGAATAAATGTTAATATCTGTGCACTTTCAGTAGATTGTTGCTCCAATAAAAAGAACAGATTAAATTTTCCAGTGGAGCTAAACATTGAACAGCACATCCATAGTATCAAAATGTTATGGAAAGTATTATTTCAAGGCATGCAGTGGGGAAGGGGAGGCGGGAACACGACACATTCAAGCAGTGAAAACATTGGACTGGAAATCAGCAATTTGATTTTCACCAAGCCACTTACTCATGCTGTGATACCCTAACTTCATCTGTAAATGCAGGTGATAATACTTACCTACCCCACAGAAATTCTGAGGGACTCTGATTCACTAATTATTGTCAGTCACTGATTGAATATTCAGATAATCATGCAGACATAGACTCACTCCATAGTAAAGGTGCGGGTCATGCTAAGTTCCATGGCATCATTTCCCTTGCTCTGTGATTCCAGCAGAGGCACTATGTTGGAGCTTGAGCAGGGGGAGTGGGGCTCCAAGACTTGTGTTGCGCAGAAGGAGAAGGTGAGAAGATGAACTCCAGAGCATTCTCCCTTCCCATGGTAGAAGACACCCCAACTAAATCCATATCTGGTAAGTTAACATTGCCGCTATGAGAAAATTGGGGTTCTACAGATGCAACTTGCCTGGACAACCATAAGTACAGGAGCTATATAAAATCTTTCCCACTTTTGCCACTTTGCTGGCAAATGTCCAGCTGCAAAAATTTGAACATGATTTTGCATTTGCAAGATAATGCATTCTAAGGATTTAGGATTGCCATGCTGATTTTCATATAGTCTCAGAATGTTTTAAAGATCTCTGTTTCCATACTTTCTGTGCTTCTGCAAATACATAAATGTTAGCCTTGAGAATACAAGCAAATTCGCTGTTTCCTTTAGGAGTCTGCTGAAATGGTACAAATCTTCCCATTCATCTTAATGGAGTGTTAAATTTGAAGCCTTGTACCAAAGAGCTAACATTATAAAATTTGGTATTGCTGATCCCCCTACCAGATAAATGCTGTGAATGCTGTCTCATAACCAGAGGGGGATACTTGTCCCATCCTGACATCCATTGATTCCACTGGCTGTTCCATAGGGTCACCCTGCATGGGCACATAGACAAACATCAGATAACTAAGATCCTGCTGTTTTCCTTAAGGTAAGAATGGCATTCACATTGCTTAAAAAATTCCAGACATTGTCTGTGATGTTTTGTAGGCATTTCCCTATAAAACTTGGTGTGGTGACACAAAAAGTAGTTCACAGTTTAATAAGATAATTAATATTTTGAAAACTAATTTTTTTAATTATACCTTTTAGTTATTGACAAGAGTGAATTTAAGCACGTATATGGTGTGTATTTTATGGCTGAAGATATCTGTTTTAGATAGGAAAATACATCCTAATCCTTGTATAACCTCTCCATCATGATCAGAAAATTCAGAATGCTTTCTCTCCATTTTATACCAAATGATAACTCTTCTTAGGCATTTATTACATTTAATATATATGCAGGTCCTTCTTCAATAAAGCACTGATTCTCTCCAGTAATTTAGACTTTAATGGGTTTCAATTGCATGCTTACAATAGAGGAGGTGCACAAATGTTTTCTGAGAAGCATCCCAAATGTCTCCATCACATATGGTTCCTTTGTTACTCTGGGACAATTTCAGTTCCTGGTTACAGCTTGTACTCTTCTATGCTAGCTAGTGTAGTTTCCTATTCTGCACCACCTCTCCCTGCTATCTCTGTCTGTTCATCTCCTAAAAGGTTTAAATTTTTACTGTCTGTCCACATGATCTTCATGATCTCCACTCAGGCATCTGTTTTCAAACCAGTCCAAAATTCCTCTCATACTTTTTTGTGTTTGCCAGGTTTCTGCATCCCATGCCAGGGTTTGCAATTTTTTATGGAGAAGATGCCATTTCCATAAACAATAAATATCTTGTAGGGACTACCATGTTGAAAACCAGCTTACGCAGTCACCCATCCACCAACACCGCCCCCCCTGCTCCCATGCACACACACACTCACACACAGTATCTAATTAGGCAATAGGTGATTGTGCAGCTGTGTCCTAATCATTATGGATCTAACTCTGCTGCTGTGTTAAACCAAACTTCTCTAGCCTTGTTAGGTTCAAATTCTATCGGGTTTGAAATTTCAGTCATCATTCTGTCCTGGGCCAGTGTTGGGTCTTTTTCCTTCAGTGGAAACAGAGTAAATACAGATTCAGTTTACAACAGAGGGACTTGTGATTTTTTGATTCTTTGATGGATATGAATGTAGACAGTTTCAAAGCTGATAAGCCAGTGAAAACATTCTGATATACTTTGTTATTCTTTGCTTTTCAGATACACTTTGAGACCTTTGCAACCATTTTGAATCTGTGGTTTTTATCCTCACAGAAAAAAAAGTTTGAAAAAACTTCTTCTTAGCCTACAGAATTTCTCATAGATTGAAAGTACCATACTAAGGGACAAGCAAATTCTCTGTACATTAATCGAAAGACTGAGGATGCTACCTAATATTTCCCAATCTCTTTCACAAATATTTGCTATGAATATCAGAGCAATGAAACTCAAGTGCTAAATCTGTAGACCACACCAACTGCTGAAGCTTCCTTAGCCTGACGAAGGGTTTTTGAACCTGAAAGCTTGCTTAATAACTATTCTCCAACCATTTGGGTTGGTCTAATAAAAGATATCAAATTCACCCAAGGAACCTTGTCTGCCTATGTCCTTAGACCAACACGGCTACAACCCAAACCCCTGCAAATCTGTAGACTGATATTAACTGGAGAAACATCCCTGAAGAATCACCTTTTATGGAGTATGTCATACAACCACTTAAAACCACTTATTTTGAAGCTACTTATTCAGTGTATGCAGTTCTATGTTCCAGAAGTGTGACACTATAACTAACCTGATAAAATGTGATAAGTTAAGCAAGTATTGATGTTTGGCAAATTATTAGCTACTATGATTGCCTACAATGAAGACTCAAGAACTGCCCACAAAGGCATGAATTTTACACATCATGTATAGTCCATAATAAATGTTTAAACAACCTGAGTGAGTAAAAAAGGTTTGGGTTAGCTTATCAATTTGGCACCATCTTTACAAGAAAAAAAAACCCTCAGTGCTCAAAAATGGAAGATGAACTTTAGTAAATGATTAACACCAGTTCTAGTTTTCTTTCTACTGATCTTGTAGCAAGACAGCTGATCCATTTACCCCACTGACATGAGCAAAGTCAACTAATAGGAAATAAGTCTTTAGCAGCTTGCAGCCACTTCTGACATAGTAGCAGTAAAGCTAAAAATAGTTATTAAACATTGCCAAATTTACATGCATTGATTTTTCCCACTTTTTAAATGTAGTTCATTAAATCTGATGAGCCATACAAATGGTATAAGTCAGGGCTCTGCATTTCATATTGCAACTGCTCTGTGCCAGCCTCCTTCCCTGTACAGCATTTTCCCATCAAAACTGGCACAGTACAGAAGCCACCACAGGACCTGAGGCTAGCAGAATTATTCAGGGTGCCCATGAAAAGCTACACCTCCACAACAGATTTCACTATCGCTAGTTTAATGCCTTCAGCATTTAAATGCTGTTGAGCAATTCTGTTAAATAGGATGATAGGTGAATAACCATTCTTTAAAGTCACTCAGCTTTTTTTTTCTTTCCTTTTTTTTCTTTTTTTTGGGGGGCAACAATGTGCAAACTGTAAAAATGTCTGTAGGTACTTGCAGATGTTATACTTAGATTGACCTAACTAGGATTAGGTTGATTTAACTGCTGATCTGCACAGATTTTCAGGGAGGTTAGATTGGGCAAAAAAAAAATGGCCAGCCTGATCTAACTTAATTCACCTGAGGAGGTAAACTAAATTAGATCAGCAACAGGTTAGCCAATCCAACAAATGTTTGTACAAATTAGGAGCACAGCTCCAAGGTTGGGAAAGTCCAGCCACTTGCCCCAACCCTGGGGCTGCACACTTCCTTCCTCCACCCTCCCCCCCCCCCCCCCCCCCCCGGGCGCTTTTTTTGCC